>NC_062220.1:126093201-126255701 GCF_902686445.1 Sciurus carolinensis | reverse complement strand
CAAGGGTCACGTAAGGGTTGCTGACAGTCCCCAAGAACCTTCCAGAGCATCCTGGATGTCCTTCCTTCTTCCCCTACATATCTGTGAGGCCAGAGTTCCTTCATAGACTTCAGCCAACACGACGCACAGCAGACTCGATGCAGAGCAAGGAGAACGGGGCATCGATTCCGGCATTAACGAGAGTTGTAAACATGTGTAACAGTGTTCCTCAGAGTATTTCTGACGGTGCAAAAATCTAGTGACCTTCTCCTATGACATGTTACTTTGTTCATTTATAACGATTCTTTTTCTTATTTGTCAATTAACTGGTACGTGTTTTTGAATCACGTTCCTCTTTTAATTTCTAATATGGTCAACTTTTATTGGCAGAACGCCCTTCCCGGAAGTTCCTTGGGGACGTCAATCATTTACGACAGCAAACGATGCTGAGATGTTAGGTAGTAGTGAGACCCGAGCGGTGAGTCAGGAGTTTAAGAAACTACTAGATGCAGAACAAATCAGTCAATCAACAGCCCCGCTTCCGTGGCAACACGGGGTCTGACAGGATGGTCACCTCAGGACCTTTGCTGGTCCCAGCCCCATAAACATGATTCCTTTTACGACAGAGGAAGACAGATCAACTCGGGGGAGGCCAAGGATGTTTGTACTCAAAAGTGTCTAATTGCTCCAACAATCCATTTTTTTCTTTTCTTTGTGGTGCTGTGCCTTGTGCATGCGAGGCGAGCACTCTACCAACTGAGCTACCTCCCCAGCCCGTTGCTCCAACATCTTAAGCCATACCCTGCTCAACTGCCGATCAGACCGTGGTCTAAGAGAAACAGAACCCAACCACAAATTCGTGAGTCCCTGGGAAGGCGGCATGCTTAGACCAGAGCCCACTGACCATGAGTTGTGCAAAATAGGTTCCAATTAGGAGCTGTCCGGTCAGGCCAGGACGACACGGTGCCCTGAGGTTGTCAGCACCACATTATAATAACCTTGTCATTTCGGCTTTTCTGACTCCTTCGTGGGTTCCCCTGAGATACACAGAGTAGAGGTTTAGGAATTTACTGTCGTCTGTCAACCCGGAGCCCAGAGGTGAGACACGGACCAGCCCTGCTAACACCTCCTCCTGCCCCCGGAAAACTGGGCTCACAAAGAAGTGAGCAGCACCCACCTTCTCCCTGGGGGTGGCTTTTTCCTTAATAAACTTTGATCTGTTCTCACCAAGGCTCCTGTCCTGCTGGAATCCCTCTCTTGCCAGAGCACAAGGGCCCGGAAGGCATTGCAGTGCCCGCACTAGGATTGGAGAGGAAGGCGACCCAGCAGGCAGAGACCCTGGGAGTTCGGGCTGGGGAGCTGGGATCGGGTCCAGGGCCAAGTCTGCAGTGGGGTTTCTGGGCCTGGCCTCAGAGTGGGGCCTATGGATCCTGGCCAGAGAGGGCCTCCATGACCCCAGGTGCAGCCGGGAGAGAGAGGTCTGGCACCCCCTCCATCGCTGGCTCCAAAACCATGGCAGGTGACTCCCCTCCAGGAGCCCCCAGCCGAACCTGGGGTCGCTGCCTCATTTTACGGGAGAAGTGCTCCACCTGGTTCCACTCGCTTGTCTGCCCCCGAAGTCGCTCTATTTTCTCTTTACTTTGGCCCCAAAGAGCACCATGCTACTACTTAAAGCAGCCTTTATGCCACAGCTCTCTGGAGGAGGACACACACAGGCTGAGGCCCACCTCTGATCCTAATGGTGTCCTTTCGGGGACAGGAGCAGAACCCAAAACTTTCTGAGCACGTACTGAGGGCGGTGCGCAGCGTGTACACAGGTTCATGTATGGTTAAGAGCACAGGCATCGGAATCAACTCGCGCTTACTACACATGCAAGCTGTGTGACCTCGGGCAAGTCTCTGAGCCTCTCTGGTCCTCACCCTCTGCACCTGTGCAAAAGGCATGATCTTCACACTGATGACGGCAAGGAGAATAGAGTGAGACTCCTGTGCCAGGGAGCTCAGCTCCCTCTGGCTAAGACATAGAACCACCAATCAGTGCCTGGTATCATCTCTGAGAAGAGAATGCTACTGGAATAGACCTGACAACCATGAGAGTAAGAGAAGAATCCAGGGCTCAGAGACAGCAAGCCAGCATCTGAGGTCACACAGCCAGGAAGTGGCAGAGCTGGGATTTGAGTCAGTTCTGTCTACACAGAGTTCATAGGCGGCCCATTCGCCTGCACTGGGGGGGAGCTGGGCCCAGTTGTGGAGGTGACAGACCCGGTGATTCCTGCTTCTTCCACCCGAGACCTCATTCTCCCTCTCTACACCTGGGGGCAAGTGGCTACTACGTATTTGGGAGGGACAAGGCCGAGGAACGCAGGATCTGTCCTCATTCCCTCTCAGCTTCTCACCTGACTTCTCTGTCCCTGAACGTGCAAGAGGCGACTGGCAGCGGTTTCTCCCGGGAGGCGCGGTCCCCCGCTATCGGCTTTAAAACCACCCAGCGATATTTCAGATCATTACTTACTTTTCCATGAAGGATGTAAATCGTATGGACAAGGAGGTTTTTTTTGGGGGGGGCTGTTTTGATTTGCATGGAATGAAGGAATGACGTCACTGTGAGGAACAGGTATGACGTCACCGTGAGGATCAGGTATGACGTCACTGTGAGGATCAGGTGTGACGTCACTGTGAGGATCAGGTGTGGAGCGAGGCAGGCGGGGGAGGGGCCGTGGGAAGCGAGGCCTGCGAGGAACTTTCCAAAACCCAGCTGCTGACTGAAGGGAGGCGGGGGAGGCCCGACTGTGGCGTCCCGGGGAGGGGTCCCACGGAGATGTGGGATGCACCTCGCCCACGGGCAGGGGGTGGAGCATCGAACACTCTCCACATTAAGGGCTGCCGCCCCTTCGATGAAAAAGAGCCAACTTTATGTCCTGGGTGTCACCTGCGGAGGGAGAGATGGATGAGGGTGTGTGTGTGTGTGTGTGTGTGTGGACACAAGCCACAGACAGGTGATAGAGAGGGAGAGAGGGAGAGAGAGGCTTCCAGGAACGGTGGACGAGGTGGTAGGCATGGGTCCCCCCAATGTCCAGTCCTGGCCCAGGGTGGAAGCTGAGTGGAGGGTCTCTGAGCTGCCCCTCTGTCCCCAAGCCCTCCTTCCCTGCTCTTCCAGACCCTCCAGGCCCGAGAACCCAAGAGCTGCCATCCATGTGGAGTCCCTATGTCCAGGCTCCTGGCTGGGACACCCCACCTGAGTGTCCTGTTTGTCCCTGGGTTTGGACTTGTGCAGTTTCCCATTTGCTCCCTGCAGCAGGGCTGTGGTGCCCGGGCCAAAGGAAGGGCCAGAAGGCTCGAATCCAGACCCGGCTCTGCTGGGACTTGCTGTGTGACCGGGTGCAACTTACCCAACCACTCTGTTCTCCGGTTTTCCTGCTTGTCCAATGAGCGGGATCATGCCTATCCTTCCTACCTCCCGGGGCCGAGGTGAGACTGGAATGAGACTCTAATTCTGAGGAGACTTCGAAAAATTAAAAAAAAAAAAAAAAAAATCAAAACCAGGACAAATGGATGTGGGCATATGGAACCCCTCTAGGCCGCCTCCGCCGGACCTCGTCCACTCTTCTCCATGCACTTCTCTTACCCAGGCAGACTGAGCTGTCCAGAGAAAGGATCGTTGTGTTTTCAGGCAGAATGAGGAACATATTCAAAAAATACATGCCGCCTTCTATTCCAGAGAAACCCCCTTTGCCGTGAAGCTCATTGCAGGGAAGAGCGTCAATGTGGATCTGATAGTGACGGTGAGAGAAGAGACAGGGAGCCCCCAGCGCAGCCTGGCTGATGCACCGCCTCCTCTGGAAGGGGGAGTGGCTGCAGGTCCCTCTCTCCCCAGAGGACCCCTCTTGGTCCTGAGATGGTGTGTGTGCGGCCCTGGGGACGGTGCCCAGGGCCTCACCTGCTAGGGAGCCTCCACCCCTGAGCTCCGCCTCCACACCTGAGCTCCGCCTCCACTCCTGAGCTCCGCCTCCACCCCTGAGCTCCGCCTCCACCCCTGAGCTCCGCCTCCACCCTGAGCTCCGCCTCCACCCCTGAGCTCCGCCTCCACACCTGAGCTCCGCCTCCACCACTGAGCTTTGCCTCCATCCCAGCTCCGCCCAGGGCCTAAGGAAAGGGCCCCTGGGGCTCCTCTGGCTTCAGAAGCAGGTGCTGGCAACTTCCCAAACCCCAGGGGCCTTGGCTCCGCTGCCCTCCCTCCCCGGGCCCCCTTGGGCAGCCGCAGGGCCCCAGACCCAGACTGCTTCCTAAATCCAGGGGGTTGGCAGCCAGGGCTTTCCTCCAGGCGTCTCTTTCCTCCTTGCCTGGCATTTGCCAGAAACAGGAAATAGAATCACGTGGAAGCCAAGACCCTTCCAGGTGAAATGACTGAGTTGCAAATGAAGAGGGTCCCGGGGTCCCCGCAGCCCTGCAGGCGGGCCTGGCAGAGACCCCCGACCTTGGTGGCGTTTTCAAAAGCTCTCCCGGGTTCATTGAGGAAGGGCCTCTGGGGGCCAGTGACGCCCACCAGAGCGTCCTCTGGGGCTGCGGCTGGGCCTGGCCTTCCAGCTGGACTTCCGGGTCTTTCCGCCACCGTGTCCCCGCACGGCGCTGAGAAACGGTGGCTCTCCCTGCCCTTTAGCGCTGACCAGAGGACCGTCTTCCTAGAGCTCAGCTTCAGCTGCTTCCTGTTGCACTGGAATCCAGAGCTGGGTTTTGCCATCTGCTTCCAAAACCAAATAATGGCCGGGGCCAGGCAGTCGTGGCGGGTATGAGAGGTGGCCGAATGTGGGACATCAGCGGAGCACTGCACCGGGGCCAGGGCAAACCTCACATAACGCTGTTCCGATTCAAAAGATCTTAAAAATGAACACAGCCTACATCTCTGGGCTCCAGGTGGCTCACAGACCCTATGTAACCTTCTCTCTCATTCAACTTTGACATTCTGCAGAGGAAAGTGCCGCTCACCCATAACCATGGTGATGATAGAGTGGCTGAAGCCACCGTGGTTTAAAAGTCACACTTGTCTACTCCCAGTCCAGGGCTTTTTCTGCTCTAGGGTCTGACTAATTCATACTATGGTGTTAATGGTTGACCAAGCCTTTCTGATACTCTTGGACAGAAGTGATGGTAGAAATCCATGCCCTCTGAGGGTAGGTTGGGAGACAGCGGGGACTAGAGGTGTCACTTGCCCCGTGGCATGCATACATGTCCCCGTCTTTCCTGCATATATTTATTTCCAAAGAGGACACATCCTCCCATCGTTGACGGGAAGTGGCGGTGCCCATTCCTTCCTGTTTGTTTCCAGACCTGGGAGGCTTTCCGGACCCGGGGCTCCTTCCTGCCGCTCCCGCTCTCCCAGCACAGGACCCAGCCTGGTGACGAGGGCAAACTCGGCTGCGTCTCTTCTGCTTCCTGCAGGAGCGCAGGATGCATCCGCACGTCATTTGAATTCCACGCCCCTTCCGGGCACCCGGGACTCCTTCTTTGGTTCCGTGGTGGAGGAAAAGGTGAGAGGCAGGTGATGAGGAGAGGAGAGGAGGCCAGAGAGCAGGGCTGAGCGGGAGGAGGCCCCAGGGCGTTTGCCGACAGAGCGCTGGATCGCCAGCCTCCGCGTGCGCGACACACAGGTGTGGGGACCCCGCTGCCCTGTGTCACAAAATGGGGTTAAGGTTGATGGAGGCGAGGAGGGTGTCAGAGCTGTGGGGTCAGGAGAGAACCAGGGAACGAGGCTGCAGAGGGCAGCACAGTGCATACAGTAAGTGCTCAGCGGCGCAGGGCATGCACACAGTAAGTGCTCAGCGGTGCAGGGCATGCACACAGTAAGTGCTCAGCGGCGCAGGGCATGCACACAGTAAGTGCTCAGCAGCGCAGTGCATACAGTAAGTGCTCAGCGGTGCAGGGCATGCACACAGTAAGTGCTCAGCGGTGCAGGGCATGCACACAGTAAGTGCTCAGCGGTGCAGGGCACTCTGGGAAGCAGCCTCAGGACCGTGCGCAGGGCTGGGCGGTGGCTGCTGTCCCCTGTGAGGAACAATTGAGCAGTTGCTATGGAGACAGTCTGGATGGCCAGGCTGAAGCTCAACGGCCTCCGTCAGAGCTGGGGGACCAGAGGGAGCTGGGCCCAGGCCCTGAAGCTGGAGGGCGCCTTGCTGCTCCGAGCCTCAGTGGTCCCATCTCTGAGATGGGGATGATGCTCATGGCTCAGGTACGAGCGTGCCCCAAAAGTCAAGGCGCAGACGGGGCACAAATGCTCAGGGGAACGACTGTTCTGGAGAGATGGAGCCTCACGCGTGGATCAGTCCACTGATGGGGGTTAGCTGGGTGGTAACTGCAGGCAGGTAGGGTCACTCCCTGGGGACGGACTTTGTCCCCAGTGAGCAGAGCTCTCTCTGGCTCCTGGTCGCCCTGTCCTGAGCTGCTTTCCGCCATGATGTTCTGCCCCACCTGGGCCCAGAGCTGCGGAGTCGGCCGACCACAGACTGAACCTCTGAGCCCAGTGGACTCTTCCTCCTCTAGGTGGTTCTCCAAGGTTCTGGCCACAGTGACGTACAGGCTGACGGGAGCAGGCACCATAAAGGAGCCTTCTCGCCGGGAGACCCTCTTCCTCTGCTTCCTCTGGCGACTCCTGCTCAGTCTCTGAGGTCCTTCCTGCACATCACCACCCCAGGGAAGCCCTCCCGAGCCTTCAAGTCTGGGTCGAGCACCCGTCCTGGCTGTCAGGGGCTCTGGGGCCTCCCTCCCTTGGCGTCATGATGATCCGCCCTGTCCCCCCATGAGGGACTGAGCGCCATCCATGTTTGTTGAATGAATACATGACCTGAGCTCCACCCACGTTTGTTGAATGAATACATGACCTGAGCTCCACCCACGTTTGTTGAATGAATACATGACCTGAGCTCCACCCATGTTTGTTGAATGAATACATGACCTGAGCTCCACCCATGTTTGTTGAATGAATACATGACCAAGTGAGAGAAGGAAAGATGTTTGGGGTGATCTCATGGGAGGCAGAGAGCTGTTGAGAAGGCATGAGCCCCTTGCTGCCCCCAACCTGGCAGCTCCTCCTGCTCCTTCTGCATGCCCACCTACCCCGCCACGGAGAGTTGGGTGGTGTCAGGAGTAAGCCCCACAGCGGACCTCAGGGAACCCTGCAGGGTGCCTGCCCTCAGGGTCTCCTGGTGGGTGAACCCAAGTGAGGGCAGTCCCGGGGTTCCTCCTTAGATCCTGGGCGGGTTCCTGGAGGCTGTCCTGTGGGAAGAAAGAGGTATTTTTCTAGCGTGATTTTCCTACGGTTTCCTAAGAGGCAAACCTTAACGCCTCGTGGCTTCAGATCGGCAGACAGATGGAGGTGGAGGGCAGGTCCAGGAGCATTCCGGTGCTCAGCAGCCCTGATGGCATCCTGAGGGGCCTGGTCGGCATTGGACGAATGGGGAGAAAGGTCGTGTGGGGTCTTTGTGGTCGTTACCTGGTGACCACGGGCAGTTTATGGATCCTCTCTGTGGCCAGTGTCCCTCTCTGTCCAGTCTGGTAGGTGTGGCTGGTGCCATCAGGAAGGAAAGTAAGCTACTCTTTGGGACCTTGTTACAGCTCTGCCTGGGGTAGGGCTCCCCCTGGGTCATTTTGAAACGAAGAGTCTCCTGGACGGAAGGACCAGCACGTCGACCCCAGAGCTAGCGGCGAGAGCTGGAAGGGTGGAGGGCTGTCTGCCCGCCCATCGCTGGGTCCCCTCTGCTTGGGACGGGTCCTGCGTTTGGCAGGCGGTAGACCTACGTGTCAGGGTGAACGAACAGCATACGGTGACGCTGGGAAGGGCCACACGTAAGCACTACTGCAAACGTATGGGGAGGCTTTGCGTGCAAACGTGAACACGTACGTCAGACCTTAAAAGAGGAGCTATTGGGAGAGACGGTGGCATTTGTCAGTAATCAAAGTAGCAAGGACGTTCACAGCGCTTACTTCTCCCTTGGCACTTTACTCAAATTGACCCCTGCGACCGTCATGACAATCTATGATTAACCCCATTTTACAGGGGAGGCGATTGAATCAGAGAGGCCAAGCCACTTGTCCAAGGTCACACAGCAGGTGACAGAGAAAAGAGGAGGATCCCAGCAATCTGACTTGAAGGCCGCGCTATTAACGGCTGTATTCTATTGTCTCTTTCAAAGCGGGGCTGAGGACATTGTGGCTACAGAGAAAGAACAACCGAATAAACAGGCAGAGCCACCGTTGGAAGCCATCTTAAGGGAATCCTTGCAACTGTAGGAAGCCCCTCTGGTCTCAGGGAAGTGCCATCTCAGGACCCTGCAGACCCAGGAGGAAAGTCAAACACTCCGCATCTGCCCCGCCCACGATCGGCACTAAAATACCGCTTTCCCGGCTGATGGAATTTTTCAGGTGCTTTGAGAAAGATCTGACCTCCTCTCGTCTTAGGCGGAAACAAGGAAGAGAGGGTTTTTAAAAAAATGATTTCCTCTCTGATTTTATATTAGTTGTGTTAGGTGTTGTGTATCAGTATATATTAGATTCTACCTACCTGTCAGTCATCTAGAAATATTTATTAGACTCCATCACCCATCTATCAATCAACCCATCATTTGTCTATCTAGCTATTATATATATTAGATCCTATCATCTGCCTGTAAATATTTTGGAAGCGCATTGCGTTTATTGTCAGTCCACCTCCTGTTTATACACGAGTGTCTCGTCGATCCTACCTGCTCACTTCTGCCCGCCCCCTCGGTGATGGAATAGTACGCATCCAGTAACAGCGGAGGATCTCGTAGGTATCGGGAAAGCGAGGAGCAGGCTGCGCAGGCGCGGCGGCCTCACAGACCCCCGCCCCGGGGAATCCTGGGTGGAGGGAGCATCAGGGAAGAGAGCTCTGGGGTCGGGGGTCTGGGAGGCTTCGGATTAGCCAAGGGTGGGGAGGAACGCGTCTGCGCAGGCAGGATCCCCGAGACGGCCACTCTGTGCAAGTCAGGGGACTAAAATCCAGGATCCCCTCTGCGCTTCCCCTCGCTCTGTGCTGGGGGCCTGTCACTTGCCCTTGGAATAGAATGTCCCCAGGCCCTGCAGTCGGTTCAGCCTTTCCCGGAATGTGTTCCAAGGAACACGCGTCCTCTCTGCAGACGGCCACCAAGAGCCACCGGCCTGGGGCCTTCCTTCCCTGGGAATGCACGTGGCACCCTAAGGCACAGTAAAGGCTCTGACAAGGCCTGCGGCAAAAATAACCTAGTGGCTTTAACTCCGCTCCCAGGCTGCCTTTCTTTTCTTTTTTAGCGCTGGGGGTGAACCCAGGGACACTGCTTTGGTCAGCTTTTTTGCTGCTGTGACTAAAAGACCCGACCACGACAATGGCAGAGCAGGAAGAGTTTATTTGGGGGCTCCTGGTTTCGGAGGTCTGGGTCCACAGACAGCAGGCTCCCTTCCTGGGGGCTCCAGGTGAGGCAGGACGTCATGGTGGCAGAGGGAAGTGGCTCACGTGAGGATCGGGAGGCAGAGAGAGACTCCACTCGCCAGATACAAACTATACCCCACGGCCACACCCCACCTGCCTCCAGTTACCACCAGTTGATCCCATCCGGGGATTAACTTGCTGATTAGTTTAAGGCTCTCACCGCGTGATCATTTCTCCTCTGAACCCTCTTGCACTGTCTCACATGTGAGCTTTTGGGGGACACCTCACATCCAAACCATAACGGGCACTTCACCACTGAGCCACATCCCCAGCCCTTTTTAGATTTTATTTTTTTGAGACAGGGTCTCACTAAGTTTGCTTAGGGCCTCCCTAAGTCGTTGAGGCTGCTTTGAACTTGCGATCCTCCTGCCTCAGCCTCCCGAGTGCTGGAATGACAGGTGGGCGTGGCTTTGATAACACATACTTTTAAAGTAGAATCTGGAAGCACAGGATGCTTTTTGCAAAATGCAAAAGTAATTATTTTATTAAAAACCCTTTACATATGATTAGCTTAAATACCACAAGCGTGTTTATGACGTTACTGCTGGATTTTCTCAAAGTCTAAGGAATTGACCCAACCGTCTTCTTTCCCTCACTCCCTGAGCAATTGTTAGGAATGCCTAGATGGACCAGAATTCCAAAGCTTGTGGAGACTGAGATCTAGAGAGAAGAAATGGCACGCCCAAGTCACCCAGGGTGGAACAGAGCCAGGGGAAGCAGCAAGTCCGGCCAGAAGCCCGGCAGCCTAAGTCACTGCTCCCTACCCCCGTGAAGCCAGCCCTGCCCCGCCCCCTACAGGACCGACCACCCCTTCCTCTGCATCTTCTGTTTTAAATTGTTAATTTCATTTTGTGACTCTGCGTATGTGTGAGGCATGAAGTGCTGTTGGAGTCACATGGTGGGTTGTGAGCCCAGCAGGGTCCTCAGTGTCTCTGCAGCCTTGAACTTGTATCATATCTATGACACATTCAGGACCCGCTCCTCTGACTCCCGACTCTGCGTTATTAACTCTATTCGCCCTGCGGTGCCACAGGACCCTAGAACGTCTTCCTCCCTTCTAACCACTGATCAACCTCTCCCCATGCCCCACCCCCACTTCAGCCTCGGTTACCACTCTTCCCCTCTCAACTTCTCTGAGACTAAGGCTTTTAGATTCCACATACAGAGATTGCGTTTGGCACATGACACTTCACATAATACCCTCCGGGTTTATCCACGTTGTCTCAAAGGACAGGGTCTCATCCTTTTACTGATTGCGTAGTATTCCACTGTATATATGTGTCTTTAACCATTTGCCTGTTGAAGGATGCTTTGATTGTGAATAGTACTACACTAAACAGGGCGTGGATTGACATGCTGATTGTGATTCCTCTGGGTAGGGGGATTGCTGTATTGGGCAATAATTCTATTTTGACTTTTTTCAGTAGGCTCCGTCTTGTTTTCCAGAATGGCTGTACTAGTTTACATTTTTGTCTTAGGCTCCTCTTAAGGAATCCTAAACTACAACCCTGCAGAGGTCAGAGAGGCAAGAAAATGAGCCCAGAAGAACAGACCCAGATCAGTCAGAGTAGTGACTACTGCACCAAGGGGAATCTCCTAGGAGCTGACGTCCATGCTGCGGGAAGCCAACCTGGCACAGCCAGACCTTTGGATTCTGCATGGAGGATCGCAAACACAGATTCCTCTGTGATTCTTCCAGATGATTCTTGGCCACAAGTTCAATGTTGATGAGGACCTGAAGCAATGCCTGTGGGCTGAATTGAACTCAGAGGACACCGGATAAAGATTCCCCCCAAGGAGCCCCGCACAGTGGCGCGTGCCTGTCATTCCCGCCGCTCAGGAGGCTGAGGCAGGAGGATCGCGAGTTCAAAGCCAGCCTCAGCAAAAGCGAGGCCCTGAGCAACTCAGTGAGACCCTGTCTCTAAATATAATACAAAAAGGGCTGGGGAGGTGGCTCAGTGGTTGATGTCCCTGAGTTCAATCCCTGGTACAAATAAAAAGGAAGAGAAATCCTCCCTCCAACCAATCGGCTCCCAGGACAGCGGCACTGGGCGTGCTGTGTGCCAGCTCCCTATTGACCTAGTCTTCCTCCCCAGCCCTGGATCGTGACCCCCTTGACGGGGGAATTTGGTTTACTTGTCTCTGTGTGTCTCGGTGCCCGCTGAGGGCAAGGCCATCAGAGGATCGTGACGGATCCTCTTTGGAGGGACGCCTACCATCTCTTCTTCCTACAGCAGCTGAAGAATAAATACACAGCAGCTTTTAATTAAGAAGAAAGAGGATGAAATATGCATGAGCCGCCTATTCTTTGACAGGAGGACGGCGTGTTGAGGAGGAGAATCATCCAGTCGGGATTTCTCTTCCTTTTTATTTGTACCAGGGATTGAACTCAGGGACATCAACCACTGAGCCACCTCCCCAGCCCTTTTTGTATTATATTTAGAGACAGGGTCTCACTGAGTTGCTCAGGGCCTCGCTTTTGCTGAGGCTGGCTTTGAACTCGCGATCCTCCTGCCTCAGCCTCCTGAGCGGCGGGAATGACAGGCACGCGCCAGGGACGCTTCCAGAAGATCCAAAAATGTTTTCTGGGCACGCGGTCTCGGCTGGCGAGATCCCGTCCTCGGCTCTGCATTGCACCCAGCCCTCGCTGCGTTTGGAGAGTCCTCAAAAAGTAAGAAGGCTCCCTGTTAAAATAGGTCCCCGCCCCGATCGGCCACAGAGGCCGACGCTGTGACAGCCGAGGCCTGTCTGCGGATCCCACCACCCTCGGACGCACGGTTGCGCCCGGGGAATGTTCTCTCCTACATTAAAAATGAGATAATACTAGCTGCACCCCGCCTCCGGGAAGAGACCTGGCATAGCACCCACTGGCTTGACCACCGGCTTGAAGATGAGACAGATGTACGTCGGATTCACCACTTGGGCACAGTAACCAAGGTGACCTCGAGCCAGGAATTGGACCTCCCTGAACCTCAGTCTCCTTTTCTGAAAAAATGTGGTGAATTATGCCCCCCCCCCCACCTCGTCATTTTGTGACTGAGGCTCAGAAATAGCACATGTGAAAAGCTCATCCAGATGATAAATACTGAATAAAGACAAGCCACCCCAAGCCCAGGGGACGGTCTCCATGACTCCTTTCCAAATGCAGAGTACCTGGACCCCTGATGTGGGACACAGAGTAGGTGAGTGCCGTCGGGGTCTGAGGGGAGGTGGCCATTCCGACCTGCCCCGCTCCCGGGCTTCAGATCTCTGGGTCTCCAAGGAGCACGGTTTGGAGACCACAGGGCTGCTCCGGGGCCTCTTTCCAAGATGTGAAGGCGGAGTTCCAGGTGTATGGAGGGTGACAAGCCTGAGGACATTCACTGGGTCCCACCCAGGAAGGTGGACTCTGGACTGTGGTGCAGGGGGATGGACGGAATGGGGATTGGAAGCAGTGGCCGCAGGACCTCTCTGGCCTGGCTCACATCCTAGCTCATCCTGCGGCGGCGTATCAATGGGCGTGACTTCTGCCCTCCCCGGGCCTCAGTTTCCCCCTCTGTACAATGCAGACGGTGAACAATCCCTAACTTGCAGAGCCACTGGGAACCAACAAGCCAAGCAGGATACCTGGCACGTTATTGACAACATGCCAAAAAAGAATAATAGAAATGGCTGTCATCCCAGCAACTCGAGAGGCTGAGGCAGGAGGATTGTGAGTTCAAAGCCAGCCTCAGCAACTTAGTGAGGCCCTAAGCAACTCAGCAAGACCCTGTCTCTAAATAAAATACAAAATAGGGCTGGGGAGGCCGCTCAGTGGTTAAGCACCCCTGGGTTCAATCCCCAGTCCCAATAATAATAATAATAATAATAATAATAATAATAGAAATGATGGTCATGGTGTCAGCAATGTCTGAGCTGGCAGAGATTCACATGCCATCGAGAGATTTAATAGTCATTTCTAACTACAAATGAGGAAGTGAAGGTTCCTCCAAGAAGGAGGAGGGGCAGGAGACAGAGAAAGAGGCAGAGCAGGAGGAGAAAGAGGAGGAGAAGCCACTGCAGGAGATGTAGCCATGTGCCCAAGGTCACGTGGAGCAGTGGAGGTAAGATTGGCAGGGTCTCCTGACCTGACCCCCTACCCTGTTGTCTTGGAGCCACACTCCTCTCTACTTGGATTGATGTGATTTCTACAAAAACGTCCTCATTCACAAACGGTGATCCGGAACGTGCACACCACCGCTCTCTACTTCTGTGCTCACAGCAGACATGGCCAATCGATCCCTGCAGCCTCGCCTACTGAGCTTTGCTCCTGCATGGACTGGGGTTGGGCTTAGGATCAGCCATTTTTCACCCCCACCCCCACCCTCACACCCAGTCCCAGATCCCTGCCCTGGATAGTCACAGGTCCAGGGACCTGGGTGCCCCCGTCCTGCTGAGCACACAGAGCTCCGAGGTGGTTGGGTCACTGGGACTTTTTCCTGTGTCCTCTGGCTCTCTGCCTGAGACAAGGAACAGCTATTACAGAAAAAGCCATTTGTGTTTAAAAATAATCCTTTATCTAAGAGCTGAATCACATAATTAGGAGTCCTTCCCAATAAGATGGAACACTCCCACCTGTCTCAGTGGCCACTGTCCACCCCCAGCTGACCTGCACTTCCTGTCCTCTGCCTGTATCCAGCAATTTCCTTGCACCCAAATTAGACACTGATGAGCACGCTTGTCCCAAATCAGCCCCATGGAGACCGATGTCTTTGCAGAGCAGGGGAGGGAGCCCAGGGCTTTGGGGTGAGAGGAGCAGAGGATCATTCACCACCCGTCCTGTAAAGGCACGCGGGGGCTGGGCAGCGAAGGGGACGGTCTCACCACACACTTCCAGCTTTCTGGCTGCTCCTCTCGCGTCCCCACAACCTGCGCTGCTGTTCGTTTCTGTTGAGAAGAGAAAGAGGAGGAGAAAGTGTCCGCCCCAGTTCAATCCGGGAACTGCTTCTCCCCACAGCTGTGGCCACCCAGGTTCAGGGAGCTGCAGAAACAGTCCCTGGCGGGCTGACCCCAGCTGCTTCAAGTTCACGTTCAACGCCTCGTGATCCTGCCGCAGGCCCACGTCCCAGCCGCGCGGGCCACGTTCACAAGTGCCCAGCCTGCGACCCTTCTTTCTGGGTCTTGGTTTGTCTCCTTGCTTCCTTTCTCCTGAGAGCACAGGAAGGGACGACCCCCATGCTGGACTTTGTCCCACCGGCCAGTCTCCCCGGGTGGGCTGTGGGCCCGCCCCCTGCTCCGCGAAGCCCCGCCCAGGCCGCCAGCTCCTGGCCTGGTGCCCCGCCCGCACCTGATCAGGCAGGTGGTACCAGCGCACGTCCTTCCTCTCTCTCCCGGGCCAGCAGACTTTCTCTTCCTCCTGGACCACCCTCCAGCTCTCAGAACAAAACAGAAACAACCGAGGATGTCCCTCGACCCCACTCAGCCAGCCCTTAAAAAAAAAAAAAGGGAGAAAGAGACATTCCTGTCATCCAAGGGCAACTTGGGAGGCTGAGGCAGGAGGATGGCGAGTTCAAAGCCAGCCTCAGCAACAGCGAGGCCCTGCACAACTCAGTGAGACCCTGTCTCTAAATAAAATGTAAAATAGGACTGGGGAGGTGGCTCCGTGGTCGAGTGCCCCTGACTTGATCCCCAGGATCGCATCTCAGGACTCAGGGCGCCTCCCGCCCCCGCACGCAGGGTCTCCTCGGCCTCCTGGCGTTGGAGGCGGCTCTGCTCCGACAACCCGCGTAGAACCCCTGTCTCCTGCCTCAGGCTCCCCTTGAGCTCCGAACCCGCGACCCGCGTCCTTCTTGGCACCTTCCGCTGGGAGGGCTGATGGGCGTCCCACCCCCGAACCTCTCGCCTCTTACGATGGCAGTTCGTTCCCTCCAGCTGCCTGAGATCCGTTTTCTTTCTCTCTTCTTACTTCCAAACACACCATGTCAGGAAATCCTGATGGTCCAATTAATCCGGAATCCAACCACTTCTTCAAACCTCCCCTGCTATTATTCTGGCCCACGCTTCCCTTGCATCCAAGCCTTGATGGGGTGGCTCCCTCCCCAAGGTCCCCTCGCCCCCATTCCGGGGCCTGCAGTCCCTCCCCGTGCAGCAACAGAAGGGCATGGAACCGACTCGGGCCTTCCCTCCATTCAAGGCTCTCCAGTGGCCTCCCCTCGGACTCGGAGTCTGAGTTGAAAGTCTCCTCCTGGTACAAAGACCCCTGGTGCCTGGCCTCTCCCTCTGGCTCGCTCATTCCACCCCAGTGCACAGTCTCTGTATGGTCCCTGGAACATCCCAGTCACGGTCCTGCTCAGGGGCCTGGTACTGCTGCTTTCTGGAACGTTCTTTCCCTGGATATTTGCACGATTTCCCGCTCCCTTCTTTGGGTCTCTTCTCAAATTTCACATCAGGGAACATTCCTGACTTATATAAAGTGTCAGCCCCTTGTCCACAGGCACACCTTGCCACCAAAAGCAGGAGAGGTAGATAAGGTACCAGCTCCTTGGCTCCTCCGTGGGAAAATAGAGGGTGCGTCCTAGGACTGATTCCCAGCGCCTTCCACAAAACCCGCTCAGTGTCCTCTTCCCTTCCTGGTCTCAATTTCCCACTGCCTGGGGATGCTCTCTGGGATCTTCTACTAAGTAAAAGGCTTCCTCCTGAACCTCGCGCTTGGGATCTTCTGTTAGGGAAGTGCCGCGGGGCGTACTGCTGTACCCATGGCGCTTACGTGACACCATGCACATCTGTCTGCTTATTTTCTTCATTGTGTGTCTCCTCCCGCAGGGACGCAGCACCCAGGAAGGAGCAGACCACGCTCTCCCCTCAGGATGGCCAGTGGGCACGCAGCAAGAGTGCGTTCAGTGGAGGGGACTGTTTGCTGCTTGGGCGAGTATTTATTGAATGATGTCCTTGATAGAGAGGTTCTTCTAGATCCTGGGAAAGGAGCAGGGACCAAAATGGCAAAGGTCCTGTTCAAAGGAGCTCAGAGAGTGAGTGAGTGGGTGGGTGGGTAAGTGGATGGATGGGTGGTGGGTGGATGGATGGATGGGTGAGTGGATGGGTGGGTGGATGGATGGTGGATGGATGGATGGATGGATTGGTGCGTGGATGGGTGGGTGGATGGATGGATGCGTGGGTGGGTGGATGGATGGTGGATGGATGGATGGATGGATTGGTGCGTGGATGGGTGGGTGGATGGATGGATGGATGGATGGATTGGTGCGTGGATGGGTGGGTGGATGGATGGATGGATGCATGGGTGGGTGGATGGATGGTGGATGGATGGATGGATGGATGGATGGATGGATTGGTGCGTGGATGGGTGGGTGGATGGATGGATGGATGGATGGATTGGTGCGTGGATGGGTGGGTGGATGGATGGATGGATGCGTGGGTGGGTGGATGGATGGTGGATGGATGGATGGATGGATGGATGCGTGGGTGGGTGGATGGATGGTGGATGGATGGATGGATGGATGGATGCGTGGGTGGGTGGATGGATGGGTGGATGGATGGATGGATGCGTGGGTGGGTGGATGGATGAGTGGATGGATGGATGGATGCGTGGGTGGGTGGATGGATGAGTGGATGGATGGATGGATGCGTGGGTGGGTGGATGGATGGGTGGATGGATGGATGGATGCGTGGGTGGGTGGATGGATGGATGGATGGATGGATGGGTGGATTGGTGAATGGGTGGCTGGATGAATGATGGATGGATGAATGGATGGGTGGGTGTATTTATGTATGTATGCATGTGTGGGTGAATGGATTGATGAATGGGAGGATGGAGGGGAGTAAGACTGAAAGGGAGAATGGATGGGTGAGTGAGTGCAGAGATGGGTTGACGGGTGGAAGTGCAGATGGAGGGGTGGAACAAGTGTATGAGCGTATGGGTGAATGTATGTCTGCATGGGTGGAGGATGGGCAAGGTAGAGATGGGGACAAGCAGGACCACTATGACCTGAGAGTGCATGGCATTTGTATGCTCCAAGTCTGTTCCCGAGTCTTGCACGCTGCCCCTCATGACCTGTGCTTGCCTCTTCCACCCTGTTAGCCACGTCACTGCCAAATACGTTGATGTCTTTTTGCACTTCTGGACCCAGTGCCCCTGCCTGCTGGCTGCTCTTTCCACTTCATTTCATGCCCTTTAGTGTCTTCCCTGCCCACCCAGCTCTAAGGCCGTCTTTCTTCTGCCCAAACTCTACATTCCTCACTCACTCTTCCCAGGGTAGTGTGGAGTGGGTGTATGTTCATAGGCAAGTCATCCTTCCTTTTTTTAGGTACAGGGGATTGAACCCAGGGGCACTTAACCACTGAGCCACATCCCCAGACCTTTATATTTTCTATTTAGAGACAGGGTCTCACTGACTTGCTTAGGGACTTGCTAAGTTGCAGAGGCTGACTTTGAACTTGAGATCCTCCTGCCTCAGCCTCCGTAGCTGCTGGGATGACAGGCGTGCGCCACTGCATGAGGTCAATTCATTCCTCTTAATGGACTAGGAAGGCAGGGTAGGGACAGCTGAGCCTCTTAGTGGGCTCGGAAGCAGTCCCGATACTTTGTGGCTGTGTTCCCTTGGCCAGCAATGATCATTCTGGGACTCAATTTACTCATCTGTCAAGTAGGAAGGAGAACAGCCCTCCTCCCTCAGATTTATAAAAGAATCCAAGGAGATTACGAGTGAAAAGGAGAAGGATTTTTATTTGAATCCCAGCTCTGTCCCTCATTCGCTGTGTGACCTGGGGGAAATATCTGCACATTTCTGATCCTTTATTTGCCTAGTTATAAAATAGCGATAACCGTATTTTGTAGTTCTGTTTGAGGATTACGAGAAACCACACAAATAACCTACTTGACTCAGAATCTGGTGCAGAGCAAGCGCTTTCCAAATTCTTACCATTATTACTTTTATAAAGCTCTGGGGCTCAAAATCCTCGGAGCTCTAACCACCACCAAGCATGCTGGGAAAATCCCGGAACATCAGCCCGCCCCAGTGAAACAGGTTTGGCGGTGCCATCTCACCTGGAGAGGTGGCTTTTCTGGAGCTGAGAATCTTCTTCTGCTCTATCCTGCACATTTTTCTTCTCAACTAACACTGAAGCCACAAGAGAGGCTGCTTCGATTTTGAGCAAGGAAACTGCTGGAAAGCCCGGGGTAAAATATGAAAGTCTTCCTCTCCCCACTTATCCTGCTGGCAATCTTAAAGAGGGCAGCACATCGGCCTTTTCATCTTCACCTGCAGACAATGTAAAACAAGCCGCTCAGGGGATGATGGATGGGGGAGCTTGCTCCGCAGATCAGTTTCCCTCCAGAAGGTTGAGGACGCTTTGTGAAGGCAGATACATCATCCAGAAGCCGGCTCAAGAGCCCGGATTTCAACCAGGAGCAAGAGAAAGGAGGCGTTGGTCCTTTTCAATAATGAATCCCACTTAATCTTTTAAAAAATATTTTTTTGTGACATATACCATACATACAAACCAGTGACAACCTACCTGCACTCAAAACTAACACCAACCCGAACGTCTGCGTACCCTCCATTGGGTTCATGAAATGAAACATTATTAATAATTCAAACATTCCTCAAAGAAACCAGTACTCTGAATTCTGATCAAATCGTTTCCTTGCTTTGCTGGACAGTTTTACGACCGTTTGCATGTTCCAAACTAATGATAGCAATGACATCGTAATGATAATGAGACACAGAAAATAATAGGAGCTGATGTTTACCTGAGCCAGGAAGCACTCCAAACACTTTATTATCGTATTCCTTACAATAGCCCTTTGAGATAGGAAGAATTGTTGTCCAACTTGTTAGGGTAACTCGGGAGGAGGGGTGCCCACTCATGAACCTGTTGGATCTCATAACATTTGGTTTTGCCTTTTTTGGAACTTGGTACGCATGGACTCCTGTGTGTGTATCCTCTGGGATCAATATTAAGCCTTTATGATTTGTCCACATTAATGTGTATGACTATACAGTCCATTCATTTTTCACAGCTGCATACTATTCCTTTACATCATTCTTCTCTTGAAGGAAGCAGGAGTTAGTTGATGATCTCCGTTGAGACTGAGATCTCACCAAGTAGAATGCAATTCTCTTGGTTTTATAGATGAAGAAACCAAGGCTTGGAGAAGGAAAGATTTTCCCGGGTCACAGTAAGTATAGAGAAACGTGTGAGGTCATCTGACTTCTAAGGTCTAGCTCTGTTTATTATCCTGGGCTGAGACCTTAACTGAAGAATGCAATTTTGCATTTGAATCTGTGGTAGGATTTTTGGTCTTTTTCCTGGAAAATTAACTGCAACGTCTTCCTTCTCTTCCTTCTGAGAAGCCACGTCCATCTTTTCACACCTGCACAGGTAAACAAGCTCATTGTGTTTTGTGAGCTAAGCTTTGTGGATGGGAAGTGGAAGAGGCACCTGACGTAGATAGAGATGGCTGTGGGTGTGGGGAGGGGACAGGCGTTTCCACCAGCAGTTAAGATGTATGTGAGGTCTTATAGGACAGGCGACCCTGATGGGATCTAGATGCCCCAAAGAGAAAGGGGATTCGGGGAAGCCTCCCTGGAACCTTAGAGACGGGCCTCGAAGGCTGAGTCGGAGTTGTCCTGTTAGACCAGGGATGGCCTTGCTGTTGGAGGAACAGCCCGGTCCAGGTCAAGACTGAGGGTCTCCAGAGAGCCGGGGGGAAGCCTGGAGTGGCCGGGGCGTCGTGGGGGTAGAGAAGGGAGCCCTGAGAAGTAGTGGTTGAAAGTGGCCGTGGACTCAGGGTAAGCGGTTGCACCTTTGCCTCTGGGAGCGATCGTCACTGGGTGTCAAGGCTTGAAGGAGGAAGGTGGTCACCAATGCTTCAGAGCCACCTCCGGGTGTGCAGTCTGGACGCTGGCCTCCTGGAGACCCATGGAGCCTCGTTGGAGAGAGTGGAAGTGCTGAGTATCCAGAGGGAATTCAGCCTGGGTCCCAGGCTGCTCCTACCCTCACTGTGGGAACCAGCCAGGTGCGACCCGCAGGGACCCCGCCCACTGTGCGAGTCGCGAGAGGAAGGCAAGCTTTCTGTGTTGAGGGTCCCCGTCTACGGAAGGCGCACCGCCATATCTTCTGTCAGGACACGGGAGCTGAACCTCTTCCAGCCACATGACCCTCAAAGATACGGGAAGTTCTGTTCAGGCATCGTCCTTGTCATCTTGATGGTGTTTCCAGGGAACAAAACCGCGCTTCCAGACCCAGGTGAGCATGGTGGGACCGTCTCCATGGAATCGCCTGCTCGGGATTTTCCTCTAGGAACAGGTCAGAGCGCTACACCTTAACCGGGTGCTCAGTGTCCCCGGAATGAGCCACAGGCCTTCCGACACGCTCCACGACGCCTTAAAGCTTTCACCCTCGGACCCTTAGGCTGACTCTCCAGCCCGACATTGTCCGGGGTCCCGCCGAGAACACGGAACCCCATGGAAACCATCCATCTCTGGGGCGCTGTCTTGGTCAGCACCTCGGACAGCGCCCAGCGCGCTGGGAGACGCTGCGCTCCGCACGCGGCCTCCTCCCTCAGGTCCTGCCTCCAGGCTCTCTGGGGCGGGGCGCCTGAATCTTTCCGTGCTCATCTCGTGATTCCTACTCCACGGGACGACCTCTCCTCCTCCTCTCTTCCTGTCCATCTCCGGGTCTCATTCTGTGCTCTCATCACAGCCGGACCCTTGCGCCCAGTTTCCGCACAGTTGATTAAGGTCAAGGCTCATTTCCACCGGACACAGCAGCGAGATCGAGGCCCCAGCGTGGAATTTGTCCTTCATTTTTCAGAAAATGGGCGTGTGTGGGGGGGTGGTCTGGGTGGGGAGAGGAAGAAGGAGAGAGTGAAGGTCAGACCCTTAGGATAGAACCAACAAAATGCCATCTGGGGGAGAATTGGGGGCCAAAAGACGAGGACCAAGAGTAATGATTCCTTTAGGATAAACCTAAATAGGCCCTTGTTCTAAACGCCTTAGGACAAAAGTGGGAGGATCACAGGAAGGACTTCCGGTGAGTTAATGACACCCCCACCACACCCAGTTTTTTCTCCCGAGTTTCCTTCCCCTGGAACTAAGGAGCATTCCCAGAGGTACAACCCAAACAGTGTGGCTTCTGTCTGTCCCCGTTTTCACAAATCTCCAGCCTCTGGCGCTAATTCTGAACAGTAGGAGCCTTTTTTGGCTGGTCTGCGTGGTCTAGTGGAGAAAGAACCAGTCCTGAGTTCCACCCAACTCCGCTGCCACCCGACTGGGTCCTTCCTCCTCCCTGGGCATCTGTGTCTGTCTGCTAAGGGCAGGTGACCCCTGCCTTGGGCGCCTCGGGGGACCTGGAGTCCACAAATGCAGTCAGAGGAAGTGATACACAAGGAAGTCAGACAGAGTCGAACCCCCAGGTCTGACTCTGATCCCAGAAAACTGGCTGATTAGCCGTCGTATGCCTTTCTGGGTCAGGTCAACCTGAGCTCCTTGAAGCCAAGGTTTACCTTTCTAGCAGCCAGAACAGTGTCGTCCTCATTAAATGCTGGTGGAAGGGGCAGGACGGCCGAATGGTTAGAAGCATGAACTCCGCTGTCGGACAACAGAGGCCTGTCCTGGTCCTGTCGTAGCTCAGCAGTGTGACCTGAGCTTGGGCAAGTCTTTCTCTCTCTCCTTTTTTTTTTTAATGGTACTGGGGATTGACCGCAGGGGTGCTTAACCACTCAGCCACCCCCCCCCCATTCTTTTTATTTTTTATTTTGAGACAGGGTCTCGTTGAATTGCTTAGATCCTCCATAAATTGCTGAGACTGGCCTCCAACTTGCCATCCTCCTACCTGAGCCTCCTGAACTGTTGGGATTACAAGCGTGTGCCACCGCACTCAGCTGGGCTAGTCTGTTGATCCCTGTCTTCCTCAGTTTCCCCTTCTGTAAAGGGTGATGCCAACCCACAGGATCCCTGGGAACGAGTGCACGAATGTTGGGGAGAGCTCCTGGTGTCTGCTCAGAGCTCTAAGGACCTCAGTGAATTTGTTCACTGGCTCAGGTGTCCTGGGCCATGAAGGGGTGTCCCAAGGGAGCCTCAATTGCTGAGGGGTGCTCTTGCCCTTTCTGTGAGCCTTTTCCAAATATATTGCAATCTGACCTCTGCATCCCCGGAGGATAGACAGAAACAGCCAGCGAGAGCCTCCAGGTGCGGCGGGATCTCAGTGGCCGCTGCTGATTCTGCCCGTGAGACCCCAGCTCCCGCCCCGATCCCTCTGGGCAGAGAGGTGGCCAGAATCGGTTCCCAAGCCCACCCTGTTTCCAAGCGCCGTGCATCATCTCCATGCGAAGGAGGTCGTCCATTCAGGACCCCCCACCGCTGCTCCCAGGGAGCGGTGGGCCAGGCGAGATCAGGGGCTGCCGGCATTAGAGGAGCCTGGAGGAGCCCGTGGGCGCCCCGTCCGGAGCGCGCGCCTGAAGGACGCGATCCAAAGCCGGAAGGACCCAGGGCTGTCCCGGATCCCACCCTCATTCCCCGCGGGTCACTTTACCTGGGTAACACATGTCCTGAGCCGGCGACCCTGTCTCGAAAAGAAGTCCCAGGTGCCTGCGATGCTATAAGGAGATCAGTGCCTCTGGCTCAAAGGGACCCGGGAACTATTTTGGTTAAGAAAATGGAATGCTCGTCTAGGGAATTGAGGGGGGAAAGTAGGCTCTTCTTTACTCCCTCCAAATGCACGACAGA
This sequence comes from Sciurus carolinensis, assembly GCF_902686445.1. Taxonomy (NCBI): domain Eukaryota; kingdom Metazoa; phylum Chordata; class Mammalia; order Rodentia; family Sciuridae; genus Sciurus; species Sciurus carolinensis. The sequence continues at coordinate 126,232,544 of NC_062220.1, read as the reverse complement.
ATTTCACCAAACCGATTTATAATCTTTATTGAACAGTAAATTGTCTGATTTTTTTTTTTAAGCCACGCAAGCAACGGCCACATGTAAAAATTACTGCAGAACCGCTTGCAAATCGCCAGGCTTTAGCAGTATCGGGCATGGGGTCCCTTTGCACAGCCTCAGCGGGAAGCGAGGAACCCCCACAAAATGGGACAGTCTTGGCTCAAAGAGTGAACATAGATTTGCTGTGTGACTTTTGGAAAATATGTAGCCCTCTCTGAATCTGGTGCTTTTTCTGCCCTGACCTGAAAGCAAGTGATGAAAATTGCCCAGGATGGGTTGAGTACATCATCTGAGTCCAGGGTGGCCCTGGGTGCTGGAGATGCAGTAGCTCCCACTTGCCTGGTGCCGATGAGTGAGGGAAATGGGTAGAGACAGGTAAGCACATTGCTTTACCAAGAAATAAGTGTTGGGAAAGGATTGGGAAGCTATGGGTGCCTGGGGAGACGGGGATGGCTGTACCCGTGTGTGCATGTGCAGAGGAGCTAGAGGAATGTTCCTCGTGGATGGGTCTGTTAGTCAGCTTTCCACCACTGTAACAAAATACCGGAGATAACTAACTTATAAGGAGAAAAGGTTTATTTGGACTCCTGTTTTCTGAGGTTCCAGTTCATGATCAGTGGGTCCTACTTCTTTGGGCCTGTGTCGAGGCAGCATGTCATAAGGGAAGTCACAGCAGAGCAAAACTGCTCACCTGATAGCCAGGAAGCAAAAGGAAAAGAGGAAGAGACTGGGGTCTCACAGGTCCCATTCAGGGGCATGCCTTACATGACCTAAAGATGTCCAGCTGTCCCCACCTTTCAATGTTCTATTCCCTTCCCATAGTGTGCCCCTGAGGACCAAGACCCAAGTCCATCTGGGCCTTCGAGGGGGCAAATATTCAAAGCCTAGCAATGGGTATCTAAGCTGAAGTGTGAGAAAGAAGAATCATAAATACCATTTCTTGAGCACTTGCGCTATGGCAGGTAAAGAATGATCTCATTTACACCCTTCAAACACGTTTGAGGGAGGCAGTAGTACCATCTTAGGAATGAGGAAAGTGAGGTTCAGAGAGGTCACGTCACTTTCCCAAGGCTGCACAGCTAAGAGATGGTAGAGCAGGGGCTGAGCCCAGACCCTCAGGTTTTGGGGCCCGTATGCTCGCCACCCCCACCCACCCCCGGGGCCTCTCCTGACAGAGGCTGATCAAGTGAGCAGGAGGGCGACGGGAAGATGGGGACCCACAGGGAAGAGGCAGAACCAGCTGCGATGTCCACTGGCTGGAAGGCAGAGGGCATGGCGAGGAGGGACAAGCAGGTGGCACCCGACTCGACCAATGACAAAGCTCAGATCTAAGAAAAGAGACCGAGGTCTGGGGTGGAGGCAGAGAGGTGCCACAGGGGCGGTTGTGCGGCTGGTGGTTTGGGGAGCCATCCTGGCTGCCCCGCTGAGCAGGCGGCGTCCCTGCTTGGTGCCGATGGCCCAGGGACTGCCTCAGGGACAGCGAGCTGTCACCCGGGCGGAGCGGCTTCACGACTCCACGACTCCCTCCCTCCCCTGACTGTCAACGCCCTCTGCGGGCGCGACCCAGGCGATGGCTTCACGGGGCTCGTCGTGCGGCAGACCCATCCCCGGGGTGGGCCTGGAATTCTAAAGGCTCTGATAAGTGCTGCAGGGAAGCGCTGAGTGACGCGCAAGGCTTCCGCTCTGGGCGCCTCGCCGCTCCACCCGACCTGTCTGAGCAACCGCCCCGCTGCGGGTCTACGGCGGCCCTTCTCGCTCCGCGCGTCTCTAGTTGGCGTTGGTGTTTCCTGGAGTTCGGGAATGACACACGGCAGCGCAGGGCCGATAACTCTGGACGCGGGGAGGGGTCCGGGGTGCTTCGTGCCGGTGCGTAACCGACAGGTCGCCCCCAGGCACCCGGCAGTTGCCGCAGCCTCTTCTCCATTGCGTTCTCTGCGCGCGCTCTGGAGGATGCAGATCTGGTTGGGTGCATCCTCCGTCCTCCAGCCTCCGGGAGCCCCGGAACGAGACCCACGCGGGAAACAGCAGGTGGTGGACATCTTTCCGCTGCTTCTGCCCCTGCTCTGGCTCCAGAGCCAGACACGTGATGGCCTCAGCAGAACCCTTGGCTCCGCCAGCTGGCGCCTGCCCACCAAAGACACCAGCAAGACACGAGGCTCAGAGGAAGGGAGGCCGCGAGTTGGCGCTCCTGTCACCGTCCAGGACAGGCTGGGGCATCTCCTCCGTAGACTGTCTTCTGAGGACGTTGTGACCAGGCCTGAACCTGCAGCCTCAACTGCGGGGGCGGTGACAGCCCCGGGGTCGCGGGTCCCAGCGGCCGCCCGAGCCCTGGTGGGTTTTCTTAAGGCTGCGTGACTGAGCTCCGCCCCACCGAAAGCAGTCCCTTCATTAAAGTCCCCGCACACTGTCCAGTTTGAGGGAGTTCTTCGTTCACGGCTGGGACCCTGGAGGGTTGGGTGCGCAGAATCTGGGAAAAGACCAAACCCTTGGGAGAGGCGGAAGATGGCCGGTGAAGCTTCGCAGGCGGGGACACATCCGCGCCTGGCTTCGCGGGCTGCGTAGGAGTTTCCCAGGGGACGCTCCATGGAGGGGTGCCCTGGACACCTGTGGAGGGGTGTGGAGAGACAGTGTTGGAAGGGACAGACAAAAGTGAAGGATGTCAGCTGATTTTTTAAAATTATCTTCCCACGTCTCTGAAACTGACCATCTTGGAGGACGTGTGGAAGTAAGCTGCATGAGTTCCTCAGGATTTAGTGACAAGCTACCAATAAGACCTGGCGCTGGGAGAGTGCGAAGGAACTGTCCGGGGCCAGGTCCGACAGGAGAGGTTCAGCTGGCCCACCACGATCTTTAAGAAGAAAAGTCAAGCCAAGCTTAAAAGTTGAGGCATTTCCCTATACCCAAAGGACTTAAAATCAGCATACTACAGAGATATAGCCACATCAATGTTCATAGCTGCTCAATTCACCATAGCCAGATTGTGGAACCAACCTAGATGCCCTTCAGTTGATGAATGGATAAAGAAACTGTGGTATATATATACAATGGAATATTACTCAGCTATAAAGAATGATAAAATTATGGCATTTGCAGGCAAATGGATGAAATTGGAGAATATCATGCTAAGTGAGATAAGCCAATCTCAAGAATCCAAAAGGCGAATGATCTCACTGATAAGCGGATGATGACACATAATGGGGGGTGGGAGGGGGCAAGAATGGAGGAAGGAGGGACTGTATAGAGGGAAAAGAGGGGTGGGAGGGGTGGGGGGAAAGGAAAAAATAACAGAATGAATCAAACATCATTACCCTATGTAAATGTATGATTACACAAATGGTATGCTGTTACTCCATGTACAAACAGAAACTTGTTTACAATAAAAAATAAATTAAAATTTTTTAAAAAATTGAGGCATTTCCATCAATGTTTACAGCAACTCAATTCACAATGGCCCAGCTATGGAACCAACTGAGGTGCCCTTCAACAGATGAATGGAAAAAGAAACTGTGGTACACAGGCACAAGGGAATATTACTCAGCCTTGAAGAAGAATGAAATGATGGCATTTGCTGGTAAATGGATGGAACTGGAGACTATCGTGCTAAGTGAAATAAATCAGTCCCCCCAGACCAAAGTCTGAATATTCTCTGTGGAGGCTAACACAAAATAAAGTGGGGGAGGGAAGAATAGAAGTTCACTGGAGTAGACAAAGTGGAATGCAGAGAAGGGAGGGGGGATGGGAACAGAAAGTCAGCAGAATGAGTGGGGCATCACTTTCCTGTCATATGAATGCTTGACTGTTGAAACTCCACATCACGTCCAACCACAAGAAAGGGGAGTTATACTCCGTGGATGTATGAGGACAAAATGCATTCTACTATCATGGGTAGGTGAAAAGAACAAATAAAAAATAAAGCTGTTACAATGATAATTTTTATACATTTAATAAATGACCCCTGGGAAAAAATTAGAAATATAATTTTAGGACAAAAAATAATCTCCATAATTCAGTTACATATAGTGCAACTGTTTAATACTTAATGCATTTATCATACATTTATGTCAATTGGGAATAACGTACCAAATAAAACTTAAACAGTTCACGACATTTCACAAGAGGTGTTTTCCCATATTCTACTTTTTTTCCTAAACAATTTTCTTGATACAATACAGTCATCCTTCCGGATGCACGAGAGGTGTGTTCCAGGACCTTATGAACATCAAAATGCTCAGACTCCTCAGGTAAAGTGGTGGATGTTCACATAAAACCTACACAGTCCTCCGTCTACTTAAGTCATCTCTAGGACATTTATAAGAGCCCGTACAATGTAAATTTTTAATGTAAATTTTTGTTGTACTGTATTGTTTAGGGAATAATGACCAGAAAAAAGGTCTGCCTATCTTCAGCCCAGATACAATTTTTTTTCTGAACATTTTCAATTCTCATTTGGTGGACTCCACAGACACGGAGACTCTGATGCAGAGGGCTTGCCCCTTTTCTTTGTATGGACTGTCAGATCTTCCATACATCGCTCGCCTCCTATTGGCAATGAAAAGGACAATTGTAAAATTTCCACTATTAAAAAATAAATTTTTGCCAACCATGGTGGCACCTGTCTTTCATCCCAACAACTCAGGAGGCTGAGGCAGGAGGATTGCGGGTTCAAAGCCAGCCTCAGCAGAAGTGAGGTGCTAAGCAACTCAGTGAGACCCTGTCTCTAAATAAAACACAAAATAGGACTAGGGAGGTGGCTCCATGGTTAAACATCCCTGGGTTCAATCCCTGGTACAAAAACAAAAAAACCCTACAATTTCAAGGAAAAATAATAGAGGCACTTTACTTCAAAACTTTGGCTTCTCAAAAAAGATGCCATGACGTTCCTATTTGGATCTGGCAGTGATCAGCAGCAGCTAGAAGCTTCCCTGGTTCACCACTAACTCTTTCAGTTTGCCAGAGTCCCCACCACTCCCTATTGTCTTCCAACCAAATCTTTTACCCAGACTCTATAAAAATATTCACTGAGCTCTGTAAGCATTTGGGGTGACGACCCTGGCTAGAGAGAGTCTGACCCCAGCTATAAATTCTCCCTACTCTTTCTCCCTTGGCCTGCTCCATGAGCAAAGAGCTTTCCAAAGCCTTCCTCCTGGTCAGCGGCTGGCGGAGCCTGCTTCTCTCCTTCCTGTCTTTGTGCATCTTGCATGAGACTTGTTTTCAAGTGGGTGAAAGGTGGGTGTGATCTGCCTCTTAGGAACAGCGATGGTGGGACGTGAAAGAGCTGCTCTGGAGCAGAGCTCCTTCTTTGATCTACGACGTCAGCCCCAGAAGGATGCTGGGAGTTTCAAAATCAGCCCTCCTGTGCTACAGAGTGAGAACCGGTGAACAAGACGGCGAGTCCTACAGGCCCCATGGCGTGTAAGGGGTGGGCTGGGGGAGGGAAGGAGACCAGCCCTGCGTGGCTCCCTGCTCTGCACTTTGTAGAGGGTGCTCCTCTCACCATCGCTTAAACGACAGCTAATTGCGTTTGCCGATGAAGGGAGCAATGTCCTGGGAGGTCAGAGGTCACACAGCCGTCACTGTGTAATGGCTCCAGACTTGGGGTCTCCAGAGTTCTCTGGTCACAGGTGCATTATTGACTCTGCTTTGCATAAAAGGAGGAGTCCAACCGATACCAAAGGAACAGCCCAGACTTCTTGGCTCACAGAGGGGAACGTCCCTGGATCCAGAGGCGAGGGCGCTGGGAACAGGCTCTCCTCCCGGTGAGGGAGGCTGCCATGATGTGACTCTGCAGCCAGACAATCCGGGTGCCTCGTTCGCCCACTCTGCCATCGGCTGGCTTTGCGTCCTCAGCTCCAGCACCTCTGGGGTTTGCAGTGTCTTCATCTCCACCATGAGAACAGGATTTCCCCTCTGGGGGGCAAGGAGACCGAGGCAAGGACACGGTCAGGTGCCTGCGAGCTGCAGACCCTGCTTTAAAGCAGCTATTCCAGCTGCAGACACCCAGCGTGAAAGAGGCGTCCCTCGTCACCACTCTCAGTACACAGGAGCAACCTTATCAGTCAGGGCTCGGCAGGGTGTTTGGAAAGCCAAGTTCCCAGACCCCGGTGAGGGGCCAGCCTTGGAAGCAGCCCTTTCCAAGGATCATAGTCGCCACAGTCGCGGGCCTCTGCCAACTCCCTTCCGGATTTTTCATTTGTTTCTGGGGTGACAAAGTTTTGTACGGGCTAAAGAACAGAAAGCTCCCATCTCAAGGAGCTGCCAATCTAGGAAGTGAGAGAGGGACAAAGAAAAAAATCACCATCAGTCAAGCCGTAAGTCTGTGCAGGGCGCCCACTGGCTTCCTCCACCTCTGCTCCTTCCTGGCTTCCCTGGGTAACAGCACCTTTTCTGAAGAGACCTGTCCCCCTGCCCCTGTCCTAGAGCTTCTCTGGTGGATCACTGATCAATGACAGTGTATTGGTCAAGAATATGACATACGATCGCAGATATCCTGAAACTGAAGATAGCGGGGACTGTGTCACCCACAGCAAAGTCCCGGAGACCACCCTCCTCTGCGGCTCCGGTGTCTGAGGCTTGGATGGACCGCATCCTTCCGGAAGTCTGGGGGTTTCTCCCCAAAATTGCTCGTTTTAATTCAAATGAGCCAGACTTGGTTTCTGACATCTAGACCCCAGCGGAACCCACAGGAGGATTGTCTTGGCTGGAGAAGGAGAGTCACGTGGGACGCGGGCCTGGAACAATGCTGTCCTGCCCAGCGGTGGGATGACGGGGGGGATGTCCAAGTTGTCGCCGTGGAGGAAGGCAGTGCATATTGCAGGAGCATATTGCAGGAGCACATTGCAGGAGCACATTGCAGGTGCACATTGCAGGTGCACATTGCAGGTGCACATTGCAGGAGCACATTGCAGGTGCACATTGCAGGTGCATATTGCAGGTGCACATTGCAGGTGCATATTGCAGGCACCATGTTCCAGGCCCAGGGGTGCGCGGGGACAGGGAGAGCGAAGAGCTGAGAAGCTCGGCGTCTGAGCGTTGAAGGGAACGTGGTCGAAGGTGTGGAGAAGGGTGGGGTGGGCGGAGCCTCGGAGCTCCGCCTGCCGGGAGGGCGGTGGGTGGGGTTTTCCTTGCAGGGAAGCAGGCGGGATGTGTATCTGGGGAAGAGCACTCTGGCCTGGCCTAGGGCGTGGGCTCTGGTCTGGCAAAGGGCATGATCTAGAAGGTTCTATGTTCAGAGAATGTTCATACGCCCTCACGGTTGCATCCAGGACTTGAGTCCGTGTTTCAGATGGGAAGGAGAGGGACCCGCGCCTGGAGACACAGCAGGATGGAGCTGGATCTCCTCCCAGTGACCCCAGGTTCTCCACCTGGAGCGTTTGCCTAAGCGGCCAGTTAGCCGGACTGTCCCCCTGTGCCCTGGGGCCAGGGTCTGTGTCTCAGCTGATTCAGGAGCCAGGCGAGCAACCCTCTCAGGAGCAAATTAGGCCTTGGGGGGCGGATTGAGATACCAATGGTGGTGAACTGGTAGCAACAGGGTGTGGTGATCAGATCGCAAGAGAAGGTGAGAGCCACGATTTCACGTAAAATCTCCTTATGAGGAGGCACCGTGTGGGCCCCAGGAAGACACTTCAAACTGCAGGTCACGAGTCTTCCGCCCGACATTGAATTTCCACCAGGTGCCCCAGCAAGAGTTGTCAGATTTATCAAATGAAATCGAAGATGCCCAGGTAACTTTGAATTTCAGATCAACAGCGAATGATTTTTCTTCTTCTTTTTTTTTTTAAATGTTAAGTATGTCCCAAATATCACCTGGAACGTCTTCCTGCTTCAAATTATCTTCTTCTTTTTGAAATCTGAAATTCAAATTTAACGGGGCCAGGGTGAAGGTTGACAGAGACCCACGCCTCAACCCACAGACGAGACCCCCGACCAGATCCACCCCTTCCTGTTCACCTCCAGGGTCGTCGGAGGCCCCAGCTCATGCTGGACCTTCATCAGTAATCCTGGTTGCGAGTCCACAGTCCCCCAGAGACCCCTCCTGTCACCTGTCACCTGTCTCCTGCTGCCCTTGACGGATGGAGACACAGAGGCTCAGTGGAGGCAGCCGGAAGAATCCTGAGCTGCGTGGGGGGCTCCCAGTCTCAGGTGCACAAGGTCAATGCGGTCCAAAGGCTGCAGTGCAGGTGGAGTAGGGTCTGACTTCTGATCCTCCTGAGAAGAGGGGAAATTCCTGCCCCTCACAAAGCCAGTGTCTCCGGTTTCCCGAGATGGGTTCGAGCCTCCAGGACAGGCTCTTGGGGATCCGGCTGCCCCCGGTTTGCAGATAAGAGGATAAAGAGCCGTTCTTACCTGGATGCCTTGCTCGGGAGATTCCTCTGCTCAGTAGGGACACGTGATTTCGTTTGCAAAGACTGTTGTGAGTGGCCAGAGTGTCCTGTTTCTTGTGCTTTGTTCTAAATGTCCTTCCTGGGAGCCTCTGGGTGTCCTACTGATGAATGGCCCCACTGTCCGGTAGAGATGTGGGGATGGGCTGGGGTGATTCCTGGGACCTGATTCACTTCCTCTGCTGGGCCCCCAAGTTTGGACACCCACTTGCCTGTCCTTCCTGTGCCTCTGGGGAGACTCAAATGCCCCTTTGTGCTCAGGATAAAGCGATCATGACTTACCTGCTCCTCCGACCCTGTGGGGTCATGGTCTAGTGCTTTGTTCTCCCCAAAACCCTTTCAACTACCCCCAACGGGGCCCCCAATGGCAGCCTCTTTTGGCCGAGTCTAGGAAGAGAAATTGAAGGTGACTGGTATCAGGCAGCGACACTCGGAGTCTCGGCCATTCCTCTGGAACGCTGTGTGTCTCTAGCCAAGTTGCTTCACCTTTCTGAGGCTCATTTTCTTCATCTGAAGCCAGGGAAAACCAATCCAGGCTCACAGAGTTTGAGGATCACTTCGATTTCGTATGCAATGTCAGCAGTGCGTCAAAGAGGGGTACAGAGCGGAGGCTGCAGAGGGTGTTCACTTTTAGACTCTTCCCCACCGACACGGCGTCCACCCTCAGGCTGACGGCTCGGGGTAGATGTTGGCATTTAGTCATCACCTTCCTTTGCAATGAGCGTGGGTCCCACCTCCTATTTTATGTCAGAGGAAACTTGGTCTCACCTGGATGTTTACTGAGCATGAAGGGACAGCCCCCCACAGGCCCCAGGTGGGGAGAAGCAACCTGTCCCTGACCCCATTTATTATAAGCAACTTGTCCCCAGTCCTGTTTATAATAAGCAGCGAAACCAAGTTCAAGCTCAGGCCCGGTGGACTCCGGAGCCTTGATTCCGGAGGCTGCCCACGTCTGGGCGGGCAGAGACCAGCAGGACCCAAGCCCCAGATGGCAGGGTTGCCCGCCCGTGAGCTTCCAGAACATGATTTAATGACAGAGCCCAGGGCTTTCAAAGTCCCAGATGAGGGGTTTAAAACCTGGGGAGGGAGATGGCTTTGCTGGGCTTGGCCTTCCCTTCGGGCATGCGCCGGCGGCTCCTGGGGACACATCAAATCCCCAGCCACCTCTCATCTTTCTTTGGCTTTTCCAGCTCTGTAGCACAGTCTGCTCTTCCCTTCCAGATAATTATTTACACAGAAGGGGGATAATTAGCAGTGCAGGAAGTACTGCTTTGTTCTGGGCTCCCTGGCCCTGCCTGCCCCTCCGGTCTGAAGTGACGCTGGGAAGAGGGACATCAAAGTCTGCAGCGGAGGCTTCCCCTGCCCCGGGATTTTCTTTGTGCAGCAGAAAAGCAAAGAAAGACCCTTTTTCTCCTTTGTCTCTGGGTCCTGACGACTGCCACCTCTGGGCCTGAGGACACTCAGCGCCTGCAACAGGCAGGAGCACAGGAGGCTCACCCGCCTGGGAGTGGGACCCTCTCTCGGGTTCCATTTCTTTGGTGGGACCCTCTTGCCAACTCTCGCCTTCCTGCTATTGAAGCACATGTTCTGCTGTCCCAGAAAATAGCAGAGCTGAAGGAGAAGGTCCAGAAAACAGGAATTCTTCACACTAGCCAGACTATGGAACCAACCTAGATGTCCTTCAATTGATGAATGGATAAAGAAACTGTGGTATATATATACAATGGAATATTACTCAGCTATAAAGAATAATAAAATTATGGCATTTGCAGGCAAATAGATGAAATCGGAGAACATCATGCTAAGTGAGATAAGCCAATCTCAAAAAACCAAAAGACGAATGATCTCACTGATAAGCGGATGATGACACATAATGGGGTGTGGGAGGGGGGCAAGAACGGAGGAAGGAGGGACTGTATAGAGGGAAAAGAGAGGTGGGAGGGGTGGGGGGGAAGGAAAAAATAACATGAATGAATCAAACATCATTACTCTATGTAAATGTATGAATATGCAAATGGTATGCTGTTACTCCATGTACACACAGAAACAACATGTATCCCATTTGTTTGCAATAAAAATAAATTTAAAAAAAGAAAAAAAAAACCAAAAACCAGGAATTCTAGTGTGATTGTGGCCTGAGGGTCACCACAGTACCGTGCAGAGAGAGGGGTGGGGTGGGGCCAGCTGGGTCTCGCTCCTGGGGCCTGGTGCTCACTGCCCTGAGATCACAAGGGCCCCAGGTGGTTGAGCGCCTGGTTTTTCTAAAGCGGTCTGACCTCTGGATTTTCATAGGATGTTTTCTAAATTGTAAAATGCTGGGCAGAACAAACGAAACCCAACACAAGAAGAGGAAGAGTAAGGAAGGATCGAAGGAAGGAAGGCAGGGAGGGAGGGAGGGAGGAAGGGAGGGAGGGAGGGAGGAAGGGCGGGAGGGAGGAAAAAGAAAAAGAAAGAAAAAACTGGATTCGGACCATGGCCGTGGATTTGTAGCGTCCGGTCTGTTTCAATCCCATCTTTTTAGAATTAGGAAAGTCGAGGCCCAGGCAGGAATTGGAAGACTGCCCAGGTCACAGGTCAAGGCTGGAGCCAGAACTGAAATCCAGGCCTCTAAGTCTGTCAAGGGTAATCGCAGCACTTAGTCATGAGCACTGTGCCTGACGCAGAGTAGGTACTCAGAGGGTTGTTAACAAATGAACTAGTAACACTATTCCTATTGACCACCTACTATGTTTCCATGTTATGTTAGGCATTATATGTTTTAGAAATATCTATTGGGACTCTCTCTCTCTCTTTATTTTTATTTATTTATTTATTTTTTGGTACCAGGGATTGAACTCAGGGGCACTTGACCCCTGAGCCACCTCCCCAGCCCTATTTTGTATTTTATTTAGATACAGGGTCTCACTGAGTGACTTAGGGCCTCGCTGTTGCTGAGGCTGGCTTTGAACTCACCATCCTCCTGTCTCAGCCTCCCGAGCTGCTGGGGTGGCAGCATGCCTAGCTCCACCGGGACTCTTGATTGCAAATGACAAACGCTCAACCCCAATTGGTTTAAGTAAACAAAAGCACTGGCTGTCATAATCAGGTGCATGAGCTTTAGGTGCGGCTGTATCTAGGTGTCCACACCAATGCTTGGTTTGTTTTCTTGTCCCACATTCTGTCTCTCTGAAGCCCATGTGGTGGCTCCATTCCTAGCAGCGTACAAGGTAGCTCTTGGTTTGCTCCTCCACTTAAAATCCACCATGGGCAACAGAGTACCAGCCCTCGGGCGGACTCTCCTTGGACCAGCTTCGTCCGTGTTCAGGCTTATACCAATCCCGGTGGCCAGGTGCCCGGATGCTTCTGAATTCCATGACCTGGGACTGGGGAGGGGAGGTTCCCCACAGGAAAGGCGGGGTGTGTGTGGGAATGACGACTGTCCACATTTAAACCACAGCTGCTCATTTAACAGCGAGAATCTTTGCAGCCTGTAAGAGAGCGAACCTTCGAGCTATCGTCCTCGGATTCCTGTCACTCCCGGGCTCCTCCTTCTCCTGGCAGCAGATATGGGAATAACAATATGGTGTCCTCAACTCGGGAGAGCCATGTGGATTTTCTATGGCAGTGGTTCCCAATGACAAGTAACATTTTTGCTGTCTCAACTGGAGATGGTGCTAATATCTGCCAGATGCATGGGACAGTCCCTCTACAAAGAATCAGAGTCCCCGACGCCAACAATAGTGGGGTTGAGAAATTCTATCCTAAGGGTTTATATCTAAAGATGCCTCTTGTGCATCTATTCAAAGAAAATTGACACGTGACAGTCCCCTCCCCCCAGGACGGGGTAGAGCAGACAAAGGGATCAGAGCCAATCCACCTCCTGGAGGGGCCGACTATACACTGGTGGCCAAAGTGAGTTCCAGCCAGCAGGACAAAGCTGGCTCCTCATGAGTTCAGCTCAAGCTCTGCAGAGCATGCTCTGTGGGGTTCCAAAGTGGCCCATAGGCATGGTGCTGGGGACCCCGGAAAGGTAGGTGTCCAGAGGGGCTGGGGCCCAGGGCCCTCGAGGAAGCATGAAGCCCAGGGCCGGATGAGGGCTCATGGGGCTGATCTCAGGGACAGAGACCCAGGCTGGAATTTCTAAAAAAGCTGGAGCTCAGGGTGAGAGGTCTGGGGGCAGGGAGCCAGGCAGAGGCCCCAGGGGAGGACTGGATTGTGGACCAAAAGCAGGCGATACCCAAGGTCAGCTCCAAGGTCGAGACATCCCTGAGCTTAAATGCGGTCCATCTTGCGTGCAGGGTGGGCTTCCATGCAGAGGCCGGAGGGGTGCAAGAGGAGACGGAGGGAGCCTCAGGTGTGGAGCAAAGGGACTCAGGAAGTTCAGGCCCCATGTGTCTTGACGGATAAGGATCCAGCCAAGACAGCCTTTAAAAATGCATTTGATTTTAGAACATTTTAATTGAGGAAGAAAACTGTCTATATCCTAGGTGTGCAATGTATTGATAGAATATGCATTTATATTTAATTTATTTTTATTTTTGGTGCTGGGGATAGAAGCCAGGGCTCTGAATGGGCTAAGCCCACGGTCTACCACTGAGCCACACTCCAGCCAAACACACTGCAGGCATATACCAAGCTGAGATTTTAAAATACATATTTATGTGCATTGATCCGTGAGAAAATATGGGTGTTTGCGAGCGCATGGGTTTGTGTGCATGTTAGTTTGTGATTTAAGCCGTCTATGTGTTTATATCCTGACTCAGTCCAAAAAGGACATGAAGCGGTTCTCAGTTTCAGACATCCCTGGCCCACAGTGGGTGATCATATTGTGCTAAGTGAAATAAGCCACACCCAGAAAACCAAAGGCCGAGTGTTTTCTCTGATATGCAGAAGCTCATTCACAATAATGGTGGGGGATAGAGAAGAATAGAGTCACTTTATATTAGGCAGAGGGAGTGACAGGCGGGGAAGGGGCATGGGGTTAGGAGGGTAGTAAAGTGAAACAGACGTTATGTCCTCATGTGCACGTAGGACTGCATGACCCATGTGATCCTGCAACATGTATCATCAGAGAAATGAGAGATTACGCTCCGTGAATGTAAGATCTATCAAAATGTATAAATGCATTCTATTGTCACGGACAACTCATTAGAACAAATAAAAGAAAAAAATTTTGTCATCTGAGAAAAAAAAAATTTATCTGAGAAAAAAAAGGAAGTATTTTGTTGAATGGGGAGACACACATTCATTGCTGACCATAACGGTGAGGAGCTTTACCTAGGATCAGCAAAGGGAGTCATCTTCCTGTCAATTGACCATCCCAACTGTGTGTTCACTTATTTAATCACTGGGTTATTTTCTCAGTAAGTATCTATCATGGGCTCAGTGCTCTGGTCCTACTGAGACTATTGATGAACAAGACAGGCAGAATTTCTCCTGGAGTTTATGGTCGAGTTGGGAGAGAAAGAGACTATAGAAACAAATTATTTAACTGATGGCTGCTGTCCTTATTGGGGTCTGTGAACACACCCGGATGAAATTCACTGGGTTTACCAAGAGTAATAGAATTTGCTCATGTCCAGTGTACATTTTTTACATACCTATACACATTTATTTTTTTTTGTTAGAGCAGTATCATTTTACATAGTATTTGAGTTCATTTTGACAAAATTATACGTGCAAGGAATTTGATTTTAATCTCCATATCCACCACTTTCCCTTTCCTCCTACCTCCCCCATCCTCTTTCCTCCCCTCTATTGACCTTCACTCGTTTATTTATTTATGCTTCTACATAAATACAGGTGAAATTATTTGGGGTTCATTTACATATGTGCCTAACCTGCTATTATTAAATTCCTTCCATATTTCTACCCTTCCTGTTCTGCCTCCCCCTTCTTGTTCTCCTTCCTCGACGGCACTGATCTATTTTATATCTTTATGATATCCAACCTCCTTCCCTACCACCTTTTCCCCCTTGTTTCGCTCTCGATTCTGAAAACATGCCACTCTCGATTTTCTGAGTCCGGCTTATTTCACTTAACGTGATTGTCTCCACTTCCATCCATTTGCCAGCAAATCCCGTGTGTCGTTCTTCTCTGTGGCTGAGTACAACTCCATGTGTGCATGTGCCACACGGTTCCGGTCCATTCATCCGCTGGTGGGCATGCGGGCTGATTCCGTAATTGGGTGGTTGCGAGTGGTCCTTCTAGCAAGGTTGAAGGGGCTGTACTGCTATGGTGTGTTCATTTCGGTTCTTTCAGATAAGAGCCAAGGAGTGGGATAGTGGGGTCAAAGGCTGGTTCCATGCTAGTGTCTTGGGGAGTCTCCATACTGCTGGTTGTACTAATGCACTGTTTCACCAGCAAAGTAGGAGCGTGCCTTCCCCACATCCTCGCCCGCACTTATTATTGTTCGAGTTCTTGCTCATCGCCATTCTGACCCGAGTGAGATGGAATCTCAACCTAGTTGTGATTTACATTTATTTCCCTGATGCTAGAGATGGTGAACATATTTGCATCTCTTTGCGGGCCACGTACATTTTCTCTTTGGAGAAATTTCTCTTTAGTTCTCTTGACCATTTATCGATTGGGCTTCTTGCTTTTTTGGCATTGTTTTTTGAGTTATTCATATGTTCTGAATATGAATCCTCTGCCAGAGGAGTGGCTGGCAAAGATTTTTCTCCTGTTCTGCAGGCTCTTTCTTAATTGTTTTCTTGGATGTGCAGAAGCTTTGCAATTTGATGGCATCCCATTTATTGATTCTTGGTTTTCCTGCTTGGGCTTTGGGGTTCTTGTTGAAAAGTCCGTGTCTGTGCTGAAGGTCAGTGTGTTGACCTTGTGTTTTCTTGTAGAAGTTGCAAGGTTCTGCTCTAATTCCTACGTCTTTGGTGCATGTTGATTAGACTTTTGTGCAGGGTGAAAGATAGGAATCTAATTTCTTTCTGCTACCTAAGGCTGTCAGTTTCCCCATTTAATAAAAGGCTGTCTTTTCTCCAACACACATTTTTGTATGGGGTGACTGTAAGTATGTGGGTGCATCCTGGTGTCTTCTGTTCTGTTCCACTGGTCCTCGTGTCTATTTTGATTGGATGCCGACGACACGCTGTTTGGGCTGCGACGGCTCCGCAGTGTAATTTGAGATCGGGTATGGTGATGTCTTGGGCATCGCTCATTGCATTCAGAACCGCTTTGGCTACTCTGGGTCTCTCATTCTTCCAACTGAACGACGTGAGGGTGCATTTCTCCTAGCTTTGTGAGGATCGGCCCTGGCAGGGATTGCCTGGACTCTGGACGTTGCATTTGGCGTGTGACTATGGTGCACGTCCCCTGCAATTTTTGAGGACCATCTTTGGAGTACCTGGCCCTCCTCCCTACCCCCTCAAAAATCTTTGATTTGTTAAGATGCCACCCTAGGCCTTCAGCTACCAAATCAAGAAATAAATGATTGGGGGGGGGGAAGGAGAATCTGAATTGCCAATGTTCTTTTCTTTGCCTTGGACCCCTTGTGGCTGGGGCTGGCGGGGTCTTCTGTCAGTTTCCAGGAGGCCACTGGGAAGGCTACAGTGGAGGGAAGATGAATATTCTAGCAAAATGGCCTTGACTGTTGGGGGCAAAGTTTAGGTGCTGACTGGGGATCTTGGGGTTCTGGGAAATGGGAACGAGCTGAGCAGAGACGGGAACCAGCCAACACTCCAGCTGACGTACCAAGGACTGGACCCAAGGCAGGTGGTCCCTGACCATCCCCTTCTGACTGAGCCACCTTGGGTCCCTTGGGTCACCTCACAAGGCTGCCTCGATGATCCCATCTGCAAAATGGGCCTGGTCCTCTTCGCCTGCTCAGGGACTGGCTTGAGCCCCCGGCGATCGCTTGCTGGAGGTCCTTCCCGACACCCGCTGGCCCTGAGCCCGTGAGGTGGGTCGTCCCTGCTCTGCTCGCGCATCTGGTCTCCTCATTTCTGCAACGCGTGTACTCCTGTGTTCCTGGCGCCTCTGCCATTCCACATGAGCAATTTCCAAATTAACGCTGCCGCTCAGCCGGAAGGCCTGGGAGTCTCTCGTTTATTAATCTGAGGATCGCTCAAGTCAGCATGCTGTTTTCTCGTTGCACCGAGTAAATCATTCCAGGACTGGAATCAGTGGTCTTTGGTGTTGGAACAGCAAAACAGCAGAGAGGCAGACATTTAGGGCAGATACGGAATCATGGCTTCATTCAGGTTGGGGGGCACAGGTCTGGGTGAACTCGCCCCAAAGATCCTACCCAGAGGGTTTGCAGTAGACCAAGCTCTGGGGTCCCGAGACCATGGCCCCGCCCTGGTGAACTGTGGAGGGGGCTCCTCAGTTCTGGCTCTTGCCTTTCTCCACTGTCTGCTCCATATTCAATCCTCCACTTCCTTAGAGACTTCTCGCTTCCGGAGACCTGGGAGGGTGACTTGAACTTGGGGATTTTGGTTTAGGGGGATACTGGCCCAAGAGGCCGTGGCACATGCTGAGCTTTCTCCATCTATTAGTCAGGCATTTTCCATTTGTGAGAGACAGAAAGGGAACTTAAATAGCTGGTTACAGTAGTGCATGCCTGTCATCCCAGCGGCTTGGGAGGCTGAGGCAGGAGGATCGCAAGTTGGAGGCCAGCCTCAGTCACTTAAGAGAGGCCTGAAGCAACTCAGCAAGACCCTGTCTCTAAATAAAACATGAAAAGAACTGGGGATGTGGCTCAGTGGTTAAGTGCCCGTGGGTTCAATCCCTGGTGCCAAAAAAAAAAAAAAAAAAAGAAAGAAAAAGGAACTCAAATTATCTTTGGCAAAAATAAAATTGACCAGGGGCTAGTGGGATTCATTAACTCGTATAATTAAGAAGTCAAAGGGATGGGACCAGATTTTCAGGCCTGAAGGGATTCAGGGCAGGGGCTCAGGACATATTGCCAGGGTCCTACCCTCTCCTTCTCTCAGTTCTGCTGTCTCGCTTGGCTTTGGGGTTCTACTCCACCCAGTTGTCTCCACGGATGGCCGTTTGACCCTCTGGTCCACATATATCTTAGCAACTCAGTTTTCGCAGTGAACGAAGCAACAAGTCTTTCCCAAAATCTTGCTAGAAAAGTCCTAGTGAGGACTTTGGTCCAGTTCCCATTCTTTGGCAATTACTGTGGAGAGGACTGGACTCTTATTGCTGGGGATAAGGACGAGGGGTCAGGTCACCCGCACAGGGTGAGACAGGTGTCTGACTCTGGAAGTATCCCGTCACCTGAAGAAGGTGGGCGAGGAAGGTGGAAGCCGGACAGACAAGAACTCAGGCATTGTGGGATTGATGGGTCCCTCAGGGATGCTAAGGTCCATACGGTGACCCTCCACTTCAGATAAAAGTTCCATGCTTGAAGGGCACTTTGAAAACACTGCAGTCTGAAGGTCCTCATATCGTAAAGGCTCTAAGAAGTCCCGTACAAAAATGACTTCTTTTGGGGGGGTACCAGGGATTGAACTCAGGGGCACCTGACCACTGAGCCACCTCCCCAGCCCTACTTTGTATTTTATTTAGAGACAGGGTCTCACTGAGTTGCTTAGCACCTTGCCATTGCTGAGGCTGGCTTTGAACTCGCGATCCTCCTGCCTCAGCCTCCTGAGCCGCTGGGTGACAGGCGTGCACCACAGCAGCTGGCCAAAGGGACTTCTTTCACTGTATTTAACCCCATATTTCCTAAAACATTTGACCACCTAGTCTTTTCATTTTTGGGGGGTCAACTTGAAAATCTGAGGAAACCCCACAGGCTGGAGAGAACCCAGGTTGAAGTGCTGAGCACACCAAGCACCCATGATCTGGGGAGGGAGTGAGGCTGGAGGTCCTGGTCTGGGAGGCTGGTGTCGGGCGGAGGTGCGTTGGGATATGAACAGTCCAGGAGGAAGCAACTAGCATCGAGAGGAAGACCTTCCTTGGCCATAGTGCATGGACATGAGAGTGGCCCAGAGCTGAGAAGCGTCACGGCGTCACCACCAAGGAGCCCATCTCACCGTGCGCAGGGAGCCATATTGGAAGATGGAGGCGGGTCTTCCTCTGGTGAAGGCAGAGAAGCACGAGTCCTGCCAAGGACTCCTTAGCTAAGGGAGCCCTCTCTGCCGGTGGCGGGACAGCCGCTCCGTGTTCAAAGCACAACTCCGACAGCCCAGCAAGACACAACACCCCGTCAGCCCTAACAGCCTGGGGTTCAGGGTCAGGACCGCCACCTGTCGGGATTCAGCCAGGAAAACAGAAACAGCTTTCCCGCGGAGACTTTGGTCCAGGGAGCTGGTTGTACAGGTGACGAAGGGGCTGGGAAGTTGTGCAGTGGCAGGGAGGTATCGCAGAGGATAAAGCAGGAAACGGGAGACAAGGGCTGGGGTCCCCTGGCAGAAGCTGACTGTTCCCAATAGGACCCCAGAGGGGACTCCATTGCTACTGGAGGTACTGACTGAAGTGTGTGTGTGTACATGTGTGTGTGCGTGCAAGTGTGTGGGGGGGTGCAAGTGTGTGTGTATGTGCAAGTGTGGGGGTGCAAGTGTGTGTGTGTGTGCAAGTGTGTGGGGGTGCAAGTGTGTGTGTGTGTGTGTGCAAGTGTGTGGGGGGTGCAAGTGTGTGTGGGATGCAAGTATGTGTGTGTGCAAGTGTGTGTGCAAGTGTGTGGGGGTGCAAGTGTGTGTGGGATGCAAGTATGTGTGTGTGCAAGTGTGTGTGCAAGTGTGTGGGGGGTGCAAGTGTATGTGTGCAAGTGTGTGTGTGGGTGCAAGTATGTGTGTGTGCAAGTGTGTGTGCAAGTGTGTAGGGGATGCAAGTATGTGTGTGGGTGCAAGTATGTGTGTGTGCGCAAGTGTGTGTGCAAGTGTGTGTGGGATGCAAGTGTGTGTGGGGGTGCAAGTGTGTGTGGGTGCAAGTGTGTGGGGGGATGCAAGTATGTGTGTGTGCAAGTGTGTGGGTGCAAGTATGTATGTGTGCAAGTGTGTGTGGGGGATGCAAGTATGTGTGTGGGTGCAAGTGTGTGTGTGTGCAAGTGTGTGTGGGTGCAAGTATGTGTGTGTGCGCAAGTGTGTGTGCAAGTGTGTGTGTGTGCAAGTGTGTGTTGGGTGCAAGTGTGTGTGGGGGTGCAAGTGTGTGTGTGCGAGTGTGTGTGTGGGTGCAAGTATGTGTGTGTGCAAGTGTGGGGGGATGCAAGTATGTGTGTGGGTGCAAGTATGTGTGTGTGCGCAAGTGTGTATGCAAGCGTGTGTGGGGGTGCAAGTATGTGTGTGTGCAAGTGTGTGTGTGTGCAAGTGTTGGGGGTGCATGCATGTGTGCTTGTGCATAGTCTCTTTCCCCCACTCAGGCTCCTGTCTGGGTCCACTGTGCCAGACCCAGAGAGGGGCCAGTGGACCCAGGGAGCTCCCGTGCACCTGTCAGTCAGCCTCTTGGCAGACAGGGAGGGAGCGAGACCAAGACCAGCACAGAGCTCAGCTCCAAATGCAGGATTCAGTGGTTTCCCGATGACCCTCATGATCAGGGAGAGGAGGGTTTTTTCCTGTAAAAAAAAAAAACTTAAAATATTTTAAGCGGTGGGGCCATTTGGCTCTGTGGCAACCACCCAGCTCTGCAGCGGAGTAGCCTAATGCAGCCCCGGACCATGTGCCAAGTGCCATCGTGTGGATGTGAGGTGTCCCCCAAAAGCTGACATGTGAGACAATGTAAGGTTCGGAGGAGAAACAATTGGGGTTCGAGAGTCTTAACCTAATCAGTGGATTAATGCTTGATGGGATCAACTGAGTGGTAACCGGAGGCAGGTGAGGTGTGGCTGGAGGAGGTGGGATTGGGGCGCAGCTTTGGGGTATATATTTTGTAACTGGAGAGTGGAGCCTCTCTCTGCTTCCTGGTGATCTGAGTTGCTTCCCTCTGCCACACTCTCCCACCATGATGTCCTGCCTCACCTCAAGCCCGAGGAATGGAGCCGGCCTTCTATGCACAGAGACCTCTGAAACCCTGAGCCCTCACATAAACCTTTCCTCCTCTACAGTTGTTCTGTCGGGTCATTTAGTCACAGCAGTCAAAAAACTGACTAAAACTCCAACCAAAGGCTTTGTGGTGAGGAAAGGACGTGAGAACCAGGACAGGGTGTGTTTGGTGTGCAGACTGCGGTTCCCAAGCTCTGCCCTCGGAAGACACAGAGAACCCTGAGGACCTCAGAGGTGGACGTCCCCCCTGCACCTGGCCCTCAGGAGGCAAAGGCTTTGCTTCTCCCTGCAGGACGAGAATCCTGTGCTGCACAGATCACAGGCTAATAAAAGAAGCATTAAAAAAACACTCTCATGCTTAAAATGGTCTCTCCCAGGACACTGACCCACAGCATCCGCCTGGGTCCTCATAACAGACTGTCTTTAAGAGGCGCCAACATGTTGCAATTCCGACCCACCAACCTTCTTCCAGGACAACGTGTAATTTCCTCTTCCAAGAACCCGCTAGAAAACTTTTCTAGGAAACGCTCGTTCTTTGGGATTCCAGGTGGACCCTCTCCCCAGCCTGGGAGGGCTGGTTTAGCCTTGTTTTTCACCGTCTCCATCTCCCTCTCTCCACTTTGGGTTCTCTTCCCTATTTTCTTGGGCTCTCTTTGCAAATGTTCCGAGTACCCATGGTCCCCTTAACCCACGGCTTGGCTGTACTGAAGTTCGGGAGACAAAGGTTGGTGAAGAAATTAGGTGCATTCAAAGTCACCTTGAGGAGGACAGAGAGCTTTTCCGTCTCTAATCTCCATCTTCAGGGGCCTCAGAGGCGTGAACAGCTGTTCCAAGATAAGAGGGGATTCAGAGACAAAAGGCAGGATAGACACACGGGGGCTTAGACTGTACCTGTTGGAAATATGTAACTGCCTCAGTTTCCCTCCGGGGTCAAGGGTCAGCTACCCCAGCCTCCATCCTCTGCAAGAGAAAACACCAGATGCAGAAGAGCAATTATCAGGAAGGTGCTGTTCATTTTGAAGCCTCTCCATTTCAGTCCCAGTAAACACCACCCTCAAGGATGGCGAGTGATGGACAATGGTACAATTTGCTTGCCTGGAAGAATCTGGACAGAATTTGCTGGCCACATGGCGTCTACCATTCCCAGGAGTCAGGAAGGGTCCTGGTCCAAGTCTTCCTGAGAGAGGAAAACCATCCCAGAGGTTTTGTGAAGATCGATATTATATTATGTTTCTCTTCCAATTCTAGAACCTTCCCCTCTACCATGACCACTCATTTAAAGAGGTAGAGGTACAAAGAGAGGAGTTACCTGGTCCAGAGGCGTGGAGTGTGTGCAACGGGTGCTGCTTTCTCCTGCTCCGTCACTGCCAGCTCCGTCCCCAGAGCCCAGAGTTGGCCACTTCCGGCTCAGCTGTCAATCACAGTTTCCCTCTCAGGGAGTTGCTTTTCCCTCCTCCTCAGCTCCACGCATCCACATGGGACTGCTGGGCTGTTGTCTGCTCATACTGACCAGCCCTCCAGTGACCACCTTCTCCCACTCACATCCAGCCCCCTCCCCCGGTGCTCAAGCCCACCCCCAGCCTGCTTTATCTTGACCTGGTGGGCACCAAGGCATAACCTTTCCCATCTGTCTCCCCAGATCCGCAGCACTAGAGGTTGGTCTTCCATGGAACAGATCCAACATCCCTTATCCAAAATGCCTGGGATCAGACATAGTTCAGGTTTCAGAGCTTCTGATTTGGGAATGTTTCTATAGACTTTACTGGTTGAGGATCACTGATCTGAAAATCTAAAATCTGAAAAGCTCCAAAATCTAAATCTTTTGCAGTGTCCTGTGGGTGCTCAAAAAGTTTCCAATGCTGGAACCCTTTGGATTTGGGAATTTTGGAGTAGGGATGCTCAAGTTGCATTTCAAAAGAAAAAAAATTCTGCAAGTTATTAAATTTTTGAAAGCAGATGCTCATATTCTATTTGCTGTGTCAACCTGAGGACAGCATTGTGTATGGCACCAGTAATAAATTGTTGTTATTCTCTCACTTGCAAAATCGAGTTAATTGGGAGTACCCAACTGGAGCCACATCCAAACTCCCAGGAAAGCATTCCATGATCGATTAGTAATGTCTGCCCTGGATGTAGGTTAGGAGAGCAGGGGCGGGCTTGCTTCTTACCTTCTCTTCCTATGGCAGCTGTTCAACTACTACTTACTGAAGCCGAGCGAGATAGAGAGAGCTCAGAACTCAGCACAGCTAGGATTTAAAAATCAGGGGTTGATACTGAGAAAGTTTCTTACCCTTTCTGGGCTTCTGTAGTCTTAAGCTATTAAGGGAAAATGCTTGAGGCCAGACCGAAAATATTTAACCTGGAGTCTCCAACCTTGCCAAAGACATTGAGAAGAAATGAATGGTCGAGCCCTAAGTGCAAGTCCATTTTTTTTTAAAAGGATTAATGAGAGGCTGCATGCAGCGTGTAGTGGTTCAGAGCAACTTTGCAGCCAGAGAAACCTGAGTTTGGAGCTGGTTGGGTGAAGTCACAGGACTGCGCCCTTTCTCCGTGTCCTGAACTGCCAGACAAGGGCAGCTGCACGTGTGGTGAGGATTAAGTGAGATCAGGCTTACGAATCCCTTGGTGGGGCTCGGCAGGCACTCCATCCATCATACTCTTATTGATGTTATTATTATTTCGGATGAGACAGGCTGCTTATCTTTTTAAGGCATCATATTAACGGAGTGATCATTAGTTATCCGGATCCACGGTTAGCCTGTGGAAAACACATTCTTTCTCAGATGATCAGAGTCGTTTAGTTTTCTGGCCGCGTCCTCTGGAGCAGAGACCCAAGGGAATGAGGAACATATCAAAGAGCCCTCTGATGTGGGAAAGGCTGTGGTCCCCAGGGATGGCTGTCCTCCAAAGCCCTTCTTGTTTCAAATGTCGCACCCCCTCCCACGGCCGGGAAAGCATCTCTACGGGGCTTGGCACACGGGCGGGTGGCTCTCCTGGCAGGAGATGAGGCTGTTCTGAGATTTCCCGTACTAGTCTGTGACTCCGTGTGCGGTCCCCCGCTGGGCCAATTAGTGACCTAAAATGTTGTTAGCAAAAGGTAAGCTTGTTCATTAGTGGGCCGTGAGCGCCTAGGCCTGGTGGTTTTCTATTTATGGCTGTTTGGAAAGCTGTTCTTTCCTGGTCCTTTCTGTGTGCACGTCACCCACAGATTCTCCCCGTCTCCTGCCTGTCCCTCATGCTTGCCCGCTCTGTTAGGGATCCGTGGGGGCAGGAGCCCCAGGGAATGGGAATCTGAGAAGGGACCAGGTGGATGGTGGTAGAGATGCTCCGTCCAAAGGGAGGGAAGAGGAGGCACTCAAAGAGAAGCCAGAATCCGTGGATCTGGGGAGTGTTCTCGCGGCTCCAACCCGGGCGGGCAGTGATGGCACAGGGCATATCCTCTCTCAGACGTCACAGCCGTGCTTTCCAGGGCACGGTCCCTCCAATGAAGAGACCCAAAACCGTCCCCTAAACCAGCAGGTAACTGTCGTGCTAGACAGACAAGGTGGGCAGCCGGGGCACCTGGGCTCTAGGTAGCTTTTTGGCCTCGAGCAGGTAATGGACCCTGTCTGGCTTCTGGCATTTTCTTCTGCAGGTTGAGAGCGTCGGGTGAGATGGCGGGTGAGATACCTATCATCGGGGACGCGGCGACTCCGTGAGCCAAAGCTGGTGGGGAAGCTGGGTTCCTACTCTGGCCTTATTTACACAGACCCTGTCTCAGGACTTAGAAGCTCAACCATCCAAATGGGGTCTTCCATGATTTGGAGACATCTTGGATAAATCATATCCATGGAGCACAAAGTTCGAGACTCCAACAACCTGGGATGCCATTTTTGCAGGTAGTCAGTCTTTTATTATTGTTGTTGTTGTTGTTGTTTTTATTATGTGATAGTCTAGCCCAGGAAGCACACATGACAACCCTGAGCCAGCGGAATGGATTCATCTCAGGCGTCAGCTTGGTCCTTCCGGCCGCCCTGAGTCTTCTCGGCACCTTCAATCCCGTTGGACAACGAAAGTCCTGCTCCCCGTAGGCGCCTGCTGTTTGCTACCCAGCTGTTCCCTCTCCTAGGTGGGCTCTCCTGATTTTGTCTTCCTTTATTCTCTCTATTAAAAATCACTTGCTCTAAAGCATAAGGTGCAGATTTCCACAGGGAAACTCAGGGAACCTAGATTTCCTGATGAGGTCGAAGCCAGCTCTCCCTGCCCCAGTCCCCTTGCCTCAGGGCAAACAGGGAATAAGGAGTAGATGGATGTGCGACGTTATGTGTGAAAATATCACATCCAGTCGCATCAGTTTGTGTATTAATATGTGTTAATCACTATAATAATCAAAAGAAAAACAGGGGGGTTGCAAAGAGCTCCCCTTTACCCACACCATCTCCAGGAGATCAATTCCCCTCCATCCAGAGGGGCTGGTGTTCCTTCCCCCCAAGAGAAAGCTCCCCCATTTTGCTGGAGCCACCGAACCTTGGGGTTTGCTGATGGACCGTGATGTTGGTCTCCTTAGCAACCTCACTCTCCTAGCCTTAGAATAGACCAGTCCCTCTTCAGTCCTGCAGTTTACAAAGATCCCAGCCTGGACTGGAACCGGCCGTCCCCAACCTGTCAACAGGACATAGGCAGGGTGTCAAGAAAGTAAGTGACTGTATGCAAATTCCTCCCAGGTAGCCAGGAAGGTCCTCCTGCTCCTCAGCTGCTCTGTGAGAGGCAGGGTCTAGTCCTCAGTGGACAGAGCAGCTTAGGGGTCCCACCCCTGAATGAGCTTCTGTGTCCTTAAAGAGACAGACATCGGGCTTTAGAGAGGGTTTACCACTGGGCTTCTGATGCAGGCCCTCGGGTAAATAAGTGAGAGAGCAAGGGGCTGGTCCCCATGAGGAGTCACCCATGCTCAGCACGGTCCCCTCCCGGGGTGAAGGCTCAGAGTGTGACCTTCAGTGTAACCAACCTGCCAGTCCATGGCTGGAGCCTGGCGAGCCTGCAAACGTCATCCTTCCACACCTCAACGGGAGGAAACCGAGACCCTGAGGCCAGGCTTCTGGATGAAGTTTCCACTGGGAGTGGCCAAGCCAGGCTGGGTCCCCTCTCCAGGTGGCACTGGTGCCAAAACTCTGGACCCAATCTACTAAACTGTCTCGACAGTCGCTGGCTTTTTCCCCTGAACTCCAGGGGCAGCAAAACGAGGCTCGCCTCCCCTCTGGTGCGGTGATCTCTGCCCGAGTGGAGGAAGCACGCGAAGGGCGACCCCGTGGCTTGGGGGCCCGTAGCTCCGCCCCGCGCCCTACTCGGCTGGGAGCTCCAGGGGTCCAGTGTCCGCAGAGCTCCTTCTGCTGCAGGGAGGAAGCCTCACCCCCAACCCTTCCAACGCGAGCTCTTCCAGATCAGTCACGGCCACCGGGCGCTCGCGTCCCTGGCGGGGCTCCACCTCTGCCTGGGCAGATCTTCCTAAGGGAACCGGTGCCAGCGCCCAGGGCTTGGGAGCCGGGTGGGCTCGGGGTTGATTTTCCTGAGTCCCAGGGAGGAGCCGTGGGCTTCCCTGCACGAGGCCAGGATTATGGAAGAAGAAGGAGCCCAAAGCTCCGCTGTGGACATCTGGTTGAGGTCACGTGGTTCATGGCTTCGATCCAGTGGAGACCCCAGAAAGTAGGTGATGAGGCGGAAGTGTCTCCTGGTCCAAGGACCTCCTGCTCCGGCTGATGCTGAGCATGAACCCGGACAAGAGCAGACACTCAGGTCTTCCCTTCATCTTGACCTTCTTATCCGATCAGCTTCTAGGTCCTAGCGCATCACCTCTCTGCACGAGTGCGCTCATTCTCCTCTCTCACCTAGACCTTTTCAGTAATGTCCCCACGTGGCCCACCTCCTCCCGGTCAGAGCCAACTCCCTTGCAGCAAGAGTGGTTTCCCTACAAGGGATTCTACTCAAAACCCCTCAAAACTAACTTCCTTCCTTGCTTCCCTCCCTCTCTCCCTCCTTCCCTCCTTCCTTTGTGCTGGGGATTGAACCCAGGGTGCTTAACCACTGAGCCACATTCCCAGCCCTTCTTTATTTAAGAGACAGGGTCTCCCTGAGTTGCTTAGGGCCTTGCTAAGTTGCTGAGGCTGGCCTCAAATTCATGATCCTCCTGCCCCAGCCTCCCAAGTTGCTGGGGTGATAGGCATGCACCACCATACCTGGCTTCCTGTCTTTATCATAAAACTGAATCCCGTAGCCTGGCAGTCACAGGCTTTCACCGCTGGCCGAACTCCGAGGTCTCCTCTCTTTGCACCTGGCTTCTTCCTCTCTGAGCCTCAGTAGACCTCCTGGCCTTCTGGTTGCTGCACGTGCTGTTTCGCAAACACACTTCAGTCCCAGAACCCTTTGTGCAGTTCCGAAAAGCAAATGAATGCCTCTCTCTCCCTCAGAGGACACACGTCAGCACTCCATGAACTTGGGGTTCACTCCCAAGAGGCTCAAAAACATTATGCAAATTAAGAACACCCTTGCATTAGCATAGATTGTACTCACAAGACACTGACCGGGATCAGAGTGGATTTGCGCATGGGCTTTTGAAAGAGATGCACATGGGCGTTAATTCCAGCCTCATGCCAGCCATGAAGCCACCAATGAAGCACTCAACTGGACCTAGCCTGGATTTTTTTTCTCTGTCAAATAGGGCTAAGAATCTCCCCTGCCTTATTATTATTATTTTTTAACTAGGTAAAACACGGAATGCTGCGTCTTTCACACGAATGTGTTTAACAGGGAGTAGTAAGGACGATGGCAGTGATATGACCCACGTAGATCCCGGGCGCCACGAGGTCCAGCTTTGGGTGACGTAGTCTGGGAGGCACAAGGTAGCGAGAAAGCGACCCCACATCTTGTGCTCCTTAAACGCTTTCCTTAGTAGGTAACGGGAAGGGACCAGGTGAGACCACTCACCTGCTGTCCCCCGTTCCTGTTAACAGGCTTATTACCAACCATGAACAGGGTGACTCGTCTCCTCTGCTTGGTGACCAGGTTGGTAAACTGAGGCCGCCTTGCTTATTCTGCAAGGAGGTTCGCATGAAACCGCAGCCGGGTTGCACGGGGTCTTTTCCCCATATTCGTTATTCCCACTCAATACCCAACGCCACCCGCTGCCCACTGTCCACGTGGATGTGTTACTGTCTCCCTCAGCACGCCGTCACCCACGCCTGCAGAGTAAGTGGCTGCAGAAGGGAATCCTAAAAACACGTCCCCAGGGGCTGGCGTTGTGGCTCCGTGGTACCTAGCACGTGTGAGGCACTGGGTTTGACTCTCAGCACTGCATACAAATAAACAAATAAAATAAACGTTCATCAACATCTAAAAAATCTTTTTAAAAGTCCCCAGCCTGGCTCGGGGGTGTCTGAACTCTGAGCACCCTTCCAGTCCCCAGTGGGCTTATGGAGATTCCCGAGGAAGCTTCCTCGCCCCCGACTGTCCCAGGGCTCCAGGTGGGTGCCCAAGTCTGCCCTGTGTACCTGCAGGGAAGGTTGTAAGTACAGGTGCATCTGTGAGCCCAGGTCTAGCTGCAGATTAATCTCTCCCTTTCTCCACACCGACGACTCCCATTTATACACTGGTTCTGTAAGAGGAATTGTGATTGAAGATGGTCCATCAATTTCCATGCAGCCATTGTGTGTGGTGGCCTGATAGAAGGTGTTCACCCTTGTTTGTTTTATAATTTAATTTCCCACCAGAGATAAACAGGGCTATTTTTTGGAGGCCATTATAAGAATTGAAATTGATTCAAGTGTTGGCTCAGGATCGTTTTTTTTGTTTTGTTTTGTTTTTTTTCCAGCATAGCTATACTTAAGATTTAGAAGCTCCTATGTATTTAGTCTAGATTTTGACTTTGCAATGCAGAAGAAAGCCTACCATTATTTTGCACTTACTGTATCCCAACCACTGTGCCCAGTATTTAACATGCATTTCCCTACTGAATGCAGCAGGTACCGTGGTGACAGATGAGGAAACAGAGGTTCAGAGAGGTGAGGTGATTTGCCGGTGGTTGCTTCGAGGTAGGGTCAGAACATAAATCGAAACAACAGGAATCCCAAACCTATGAGTATCCGTGTCTTCAGTCCTTCATTTATCTAAGAAATGTGCGCCAGCCTCTCCCTGGCCTGGGCGGTGCGGATTCTGCGGGAAGCAAGATGGCCACGCTTCTGCTTGTCTGGAACCTGGAGGACGCCTTTGCGAGGAGCACATGAGACTTGCAAAATCACCATCGCCTCTTATTTGCCAGGCGCTTTAAGGTTTACAGAAACACGGGTGCATCCAGTGTCCCACGCCGAGTGGATTCAAACGCTTCCATAGATGGCCAGTGAGACCGGGGATCTGGAGCGACCTGCCGTGGAAAGCGCATCCTCTCCACGGGGGCTCCTGTTCACCACGCTCAGAGCAGCTGCCTTTAAACCGAATCACGGTCCCGCACTCCCTCTGCTCTCTGCTTTAGGTGGTTTTGAGACTGCATCTCGGGTCTCCAGGTTGCGGACCCCGGTTTTCCATCCTGTCCTAGAGGACGCGCGTATTTCCCCAGCGGGTGCCACCTTGGAGACCCACAGGGTGTGGTTTGACAGACAGGGCAGCAGGGTGCAGATGGGGACCTACGGGGAGCCGTAGGACAGACGTGCAGCCCCCTGAGCCTGCGATTCCCCTCTTGCGAGTGGGCTGTGTGTCTGCCTCGTCTATCCACTGTGTGTGTGTGTGTGTGTGTGTGTGTGTGTGAAGCCAAAACACTGACAGCTGATCGTTGGTGACGTGCTTACAGCCTTGTGCAGCATGATAAAGAGTGGAGGGTCTGTTTGTGCTTTCGGCTCAGGGTAATAGGGAGCCACAGCATGGTAGACTCCAGCTGTGAGGGCATCGGGCAGTTTCTGGTGCTGGTTCCATTGCTGCTGATGGAGAAGGACCCGGAGGTGGCTAACAGGAGCCATGCTCTGCACTGTCACTTGGTCCCTGAACATCTCCCCTAGGTCTTTACCTTTTTTATTTTTCTCTCCATATTTTTTACAGGTGCATTATCGTCGCACATCATGGTGGGATTTGTTGTTACATACTCAGGTGGGCACTCAGTAGAACCGTGTCATTTGGCCAGCGTCACTTTTCCTCTCCTCCCCTCGGTCTTCAAAGCCTAGCCAATCATGACGATGACAAGGATAATAATGGAAGCCCTAGTTATATGTATCTAAGGCTTGGCCTCAGGGTCTCGGGATACCACACACTGACCTCGTTGGTCCAGGGTTGGGAGCCCCACCCCCGTAGACCCCCTCAGGTCTTTCCAGAACCTTCCTCTGGCAGCTCTATCTTGAGCTGCTTCTTTGTGTCAGGGAAGGGTCCCTGGTGGGTGGGTTTTCTTGACTAGCGAAACAGGAAACAGGCAGACCTAGCACGGAAACAACTGTAGATGGGTCCTGAGCCAATAAACAGGCAGCGGTGGCCAGTGGCCGGGGGGACCTCCCTCAGACTGAGAGGAGAAGGCCTGAAGCTGAAGGAGTGGACACGCGGGGTTCCATGGGAACAGCATCCCAGGCACAAGGAACAGCACGGGGGCGATCAGAGGAGGGAGAGAGACCGCAGGCAGCCAGCATCACGGGAGTTGAAGAAGGACAGGTGACAGTGTGGGAGGTCAGAGGCACAGGCCAGGACGGGAGCAGCTCTCGGTGACAGAAACGGAACACAGGCCAGACGTGTGACGATCCCTGACCATTCAGCGGAGTAGAAATAACCAGGTGAGATCAGTTTCCAGAGTATATTCCATTTAACCCAAGAGAACAAAATATTTTCGTCGCAAGAGGTGACGTGCATAAAGTCATTGATGAGGCATTTCACGTATGCGCTTTGTGCTTACAGTGTATCTGGGTTTGGAGCAGCCACATCTCAGGCCTGTGTGGCTGGTGGCTGCTGTGTTGGGTGATCCAGGGCTACACGTGGTGGCGGTCACACTCGGTCACACTGGTGGTGTTCCTCCCCTCCGTGAAACAGGATGCACCACAGTCACGCCCTTTATAGTCTCTCTCTCTCTCTCTCTCTCTCTCTCTCTCACACACACACAGTGGGCCAATGATAGAACAGGACAGAAGTGATGCTGTGTTCTCTCCGAGGCTTGGCCTTCTTCCTGGGCTTGCACCTGGTCTCTGCTGCCATGCTGGGAGGAAGCACAAGCAGACACGCAGAGGACCCCGTGGAGGAGAACGTAGACCCGCCAGCCCGTGACCCCAGTCGGGCTCCTAGAAACAGCCAACAGCCAGCTCTAACCATGGGTCACGTGTGGGAGTTCATTCTGGTCTTTCCACCCGTCCCCAGCCCATTTCATTCAAAATGGAAAAACTATACATCCAACCCAGAAAACTGGGAGAAATAATAGCGATTGCATAATATCTCAGCCCCCACCCCACAGCAGCCCCCGACAGATGCTGGGGTGTCCTGATCATGCTGATCATTGCAAATGGACACTTCATGAAATCAAAAGTGTAGACATTATTCAACAGTCATAGGCTGCCTAACAAAGTCAGTCACATTGGCAAAGAATAAGCACTATTTATGTACATGTGTATGCAGCTGGAGCCAAGCCTCTATCTTTTCCCCAGTGAGCAGTGAGCTGCCTGCCAGATGAGAACAGAACCAACTCATTGTATCAGTTAGTTAGTGCCATGATCACGCTGCCTAACAAACATTCCCCAAAGCCCAGCGGTACACAAGAGTAAATGTGTCACTGGTCGGGTTGCTTGGCTCTGCTCTGCTGGTCTTGGCTGGGCTCTTTCTCCTGTGCCTGCCAATCTTAGAGAGGCACTTCTGGCCTATGGTTTCAAAGAGAATTTTATGTTCGGCTGCGAGGGCTGCAGTTGACAGCCTCCAGCTGTTGTGCTTCCGGCTCTCCCTTGGCTTTCCACCAAGACTACATACTGGGAGCTCAGCCCTCGGATTGTGACAGAGCACGGCAGGGACCAGAGCCTGGCCGTCCTGTGCCATGCTGGGCTCCCACCAAGGGCCCTTTGCTTTGCTGTTCCCATTTGGACTTGGTAGGCTTGCTCGGAGTGGACTGTGAGCTGAGGCTCCCTCTGCTCCACTCTTTCTGTGACAGGGGTCCCATCTGCATTGGGGTCCGGAGCCTCCCTCACCCACATCTGCTTCTTTCCTCTTCCTCTTCCCCAAGCGCACCCTCAATAAGCCTCTCGCCCTCCTAATTCCATCGACGCATCTGGTTCCCAAGGGACGTGGCTGACACTCTGGGGGTTGGTGGCTGGCCACCGGCTAGGATGACGGGGGTGAGGGCTGAGCTGGCTGTGCCGCCTGTGACTCTCGGGAGCCACCTGGTCAGCCTGGGCATGTCCTGGTGACAGCACAGGGTGCGGGAGCAGGTAGAACCTGGCGAGACTTCCTGAGACCCGATGCCTCAGCAGCTGGGGGGAGGAAGGAAGGCTCTGCTTTTATGGCCTGAACGCCAAGGTGGCCAAAGCAAGGGGCATGGCAATTTCCCATTGTCACTGGCTTGGACAAACCGTCCGGCTGAGAGGCACGGTGGCCGCGGAGCCTCGCTGTGCGAGTTCTCTCCCCAGAGGTCCTCTCTCCTTGAACCTGCTCGTTTGCAGCGTGCCCACCCCAGGGCTGGCTGGAGCTCTCCTCCCTTGGGAAATCGCTCCCGTCCACAGGGCTCTCTCTGCCGTGCCCTCTGGATTCCTTTTGTGCTGGGACCGAGGGCCTTGGACGTGGCAGCGGGACGCAGACCCCCGGCAGATCTGCCTGGCTCCCACCTGCATGCCGGACAGAGATTCCTGGAGCGCAGACGTGAACGGAGGATCGAAACGCGCAAGAAGCCGAGATGAGCACCTCCCCAGGTGCCGGCGGAGGTCTTGCTGTATCTACTTCACAGACGCGTCAAAGAAAATGAAGGCCGACGCCCCCGGCCAGCCCCGTGCCTCACTGGGGTAAGACGGGCTCGGGGACCCGAGCGCAAAGCCGACCCAGGAAGCTCAGGGAAGAAGACAGGGGTCTCCCCGGATGACCTTTAGGATGGAAAACTGTTTCTCCCAGAGGGTTTATAAACTACGAATCATAAAAGGAGAAAATAAAACTAAAAGAACTGGGATTCAGCCAAACTCAAAACGTCTGCTTCGTCTAAATACAGCTTTAAGAAAATGAATCGGCAAGCCCTGGGCTGGCGGAAAATATTGCAAGGACATGCGTCCGGAACCTATAAAGAATTCTTACCACTGGGTCATAAAAGGACCGACAAGCCAAGAAAAAGAGACTCGAATGGATACTTCACGCGAGAATGTGCACAAACGGCCCCAAAGACTCAGGAAAGGCTTCGACTTTGTTAGTCGTTAGAGGGATGCCAATTAAAAGACCCACGAGGTTCTGTTCCACGCCCCCAGAAGGGCCACAATTAAAATACCGCCACCAGCCAGCGTGGGTTAGGACGTGGGGGAGCCGGGAAATAGGAAATGGCGCAACGTCATTGGAAAACAGTTTGGCGATGTCTCAGGAAGTTCAACCTACATATACCCCATGATCCAGCTGTTGGACTCCTGGATATTTATCCAAGAGAAAGGAAAACAAATGTCCATAGAAAGCCTTGAATATAAATGTGCTAACAAACCCCAAACTGCAAAGAGTCCAAATATTTATCTATAGGAAAATGGTGTACACCATTTGACCCAGCTATCCCACTCCTGGGCCTACACCCAAAGGACTTAAAATCAGCATACTACAGAGATACAGCCACATCAATGTTCATAGCTGCTCAATTCACAATAGCCAGACTGTGGAACCAACCTAGATGCCCTTCAATTGATGAATGAATAAAGAAACTGTGGTATATATATACAATGGAATATTACTCAGCTATAAAGAATAATAAAATTATGGCATTTGCAGGCAAATGGATGAAATTGGAGAATATCATGCTAAGTGAGATAAGCCAATCTCAAAAATCCAAAAGAGGAATGATCTCACTGATAAGCAGATGATGACACATAATGGGGTGTGGGAGGGGGGCAAGAATGGAGGAAGGAGGGACTGTATAGAGGGAAAAGAGGGGTGGGAGAGGTAGGGGGAAGGAAAAAATAACAGAATGAATTAAACATCATTACCCTATGTGAATGTATGATTACACAAATGGTATGCTGTTACTCCATGTACAAACAGAGAAACAATATGTATCCCATTTGTTTACAATAAGAATAAATAATAAAAAAAAGACTGATGTAGACAATAGAATACTTGTCAGCATCAACAACAACACAAATGAACAAGGGATTCATTCAGTAACAGGTGAATATCAAAAATGTTTTGCTGAGCCAGGTTCGGGGACTCACGCCTGTCATCCCAGCCGCTCAGGAGGCTGAGGCAGGAGGATCACACATTCAAAGCCAGCCTCAGCAACAGCGAGGCCCTAAGCAATTCAGTGAGACCCTGTCTCTAAATAAGATACAAAATAGGGCTGGGGAGGTGGCTCAGTGGTTAAGCACCCCTGGGTTCAATTCCTGGTGCCAAAAGAAAGAAGGAAAGAAAGAAGAAAGAAAGAGAGAGAGAGAGAGAAAGAAAGGAGGGAGGGAAGGAAGGAAGGAAGGAAGGAAGGAAGGAAGGAAGGAAGGAAGGAAGGAAGAAAGAAAGAAAGAAAGAAAGGAAGAAAGAAAGAAAGAAAGAAAGAAAGAGAGAGAGAGAAAAGATCTATCCTGACATGACTTCATCAAAACAACAGGCTGAAGGGTACATGTTAGATTTGAGGATTTCTTGTATATAAAATAGACCTTAACAACAACAACAAAAAGAAATATTCTTATTAACAAGGCCACTATTGGTTTTTTGCACCCCAGATACCAGTCTTCTGTAAATGCCACAGAGGCAGGAAGCCATCCCTCTTGCCCCTTCTTGGCTGTGTGGTGTGCAGTGTGGTGCCTGGCACATAGTAGTTCCTCAATAAACATTTATTGAATAAATTCTTAAATGGTCACATGAAGGAGTATTTGAAGAGGAGGAAGAGTGAAAGAATTTCCTGGCTTTAGAAAGGCGGGGTTGGGAGAGACACAGCCCTGAAGTTTAGATCCCTCCAGCACCTGCGTTCTGGTTTGCTGGACGACAGGGGCTCGGTTAACACTCCTATCTATGTATTTACAAGACAGCCCTGAGGCTGCTTAGGAACTAATTCAGCATCTCAGAGAAATCATTTGCTTTTAGAGAAGAAGTTATAAATATTCCCTGCCCGGCTGAACGGAATGGTTCCACTGGGCTCCCCCAAAATCATCCTTAAAAGCATCCTTTTACTTTCGCAGGAAAGTTTACCAGGGGAGGTTGGGGATGGGTCCCCAGAAAGAAGGGGATTTGATTGACACGATGGAGGGCGGACCCCGTCCCGCCCGCGCAGAGCTCAGCACCTGCACTCGCCCCGTCTCCTTGGTTCCTTCTGAGGACGGAGATCGTGGTCCACGTTCTGCAGATGAGACACGAGTCTTGGAAACACTGCAACCCTGACCCTGGAGGGCGTGAGCCCGGGGCGTAGTCCTGGCTTTGGTGAGCGTTTGCTGGGAGCCCCGGGCTCTCTGAGCTTCCAATTCCTCATCTGCAAGAAGAGGGTCCAAGTCTTGCCCTCGCTGCATCCTCCGGGTGGGACCGTGGATCTCTGGGGACACTCAGAGGAGCAGGCGGTCACTAGTTCTTGGTCTCTCTCATACAGGTGGGGCAGAGACGCACAGACACCCCCTCTCCACAAGCCTCTTAGGGGCCGCTGCTCTCTTCCTGTGCTAAGGAGCTTGGTGCTTCTCCCACCTCAACTGCTACTGCTCTGGTCTGAGCCGTCTTCCTCTTTCACCTGGCTCTGGTTTTTGAGCTGGTCCCTCTAATCTGTTCTTGTCCCATTAGAGACCATTCTTCACCCAACAACCAGAGGAATCCTTGCACTTCTCAAAGGAGAATCCACCAGAACTCTGCTCCAAACCCTGCCATGGCTCTAGGGTCTGCCCAGGACTAGCCCTGTTTGGTTAGTCTTAGGCAGAGAGGCAAGGTGGGTCCCCCTAAATGGCTTCCATCTTACCAAGGCCCCACACGATCCGGCCCCTTCACCTCTCCAAGCTTGTCTACCGTTCTTTCCTTCCTCACTCGCGCTGGCATCCCACAGGGAATTCAAGGTCATTGGTGCTGCTGCCTCAGGGCCTTGGCACTTGCTGTTTCCTCTGCCTAAAGCACTCTTCTCCAAATTATAGACATGGTTGTCTCCCTCGCTCCATTCGGATCTTCCCTAAAATGTCTCTCTCTAGGGCGCTCTCCCCGACCTGCTCTGTTTAAACTGTTCTCTGCTCCACTCCCAGCCCCCTCTGGCTCAGCTCCCCTCTACCCTTCTCATTATGGAACACCTTGCACCGTTCACTGGTTTCTCTTGCTTTCCTTGCCTCCCTGCCCCCAACCAGCATGTCAAGTCCCCAAGGGCTCGACAAAAATATGCAATGGAGAAAAGATAGCCTCTTCAACAAATGGTGCTGGGAAAACTGGAAATCCATATACAACAGAATGAAACTAAACCCCTATCTCTCTCCCTGCACAAAACTCAACTCAAAATGGATCAAGGACCTCAGAATCAGACCAGAGACCCTGCATCTTATAGAAGAAAAAGTAGGTCCAAATCTTCAACATATCGGCTTAGGGTCAGACTTCCTTAACAGGACTCCCATAGCACAAGAAATAAAAGCAAGAATCAATAACTGGGATAGATTCAAACTAAATAACTTTCTCTCAGCAAAGGAAATTATCAGCAATGTGAAGAGAGAGCCTACAGAGTGGGAGAATATCTTTGCCACTCATACTTCAGATAGAGCGCTAATTTCCAGAATATATAAAGAACTCCAAAAACTCTACACCAAGAATACAAATAACCCAGTCAACAAATGGGCTAAGGATATGAACAGACACTTCACAGAAGATGATCTACAAGCAATCAACAGATATATGAAAAAATGTTCAACATCTCTAGTAATAAGAGAAATGCAAATCAAAACTACACTAAGATTCCATCTCACCCCAATTAGAATGGCGATTATCAAGAATACTAGCAACAACAGGTGTTGGCGAGGATGTGGGGAGAAAGGAACACTCATACATTGCTGGTGGGGCTGCAAATTAGTGCAGCCACTCTGGAAAGCAGTATGGAGATTCCGCAGAAAACTTGGAATGGAACCACCATTTGACCCAGCTATCCCACTCCTTGGACTATACCCAAAGGACTTAAAATCAGCATACTACAGAGATACAGCCACATCAATGTTCATAGCTGCTCAACTCACAATAACCAGACTGTGGAACCAAACTAGATGCCCTTCAATTGATGAATGGATAAAGAAACTGTGATATATATATATATATATATATATATATATATATATATATATATACAATGGAATATTACTCAGCCATAAAGAATGATAAAATTATGGCATTTGCAGGCAAATGGATGAAATTGGAGAATATCATACTAAGTGAGATAAGTCAATTTCAAAAAGCTGAAGGACGAATAATCTTGCTGATAAGCAGATGATGACACATAATGGGGAGTGGGAGGGGGGCAAGAATGGAGGAAGGAGGAACTGTATAGAGGGAAAAGAGGAGTGGGAGGGAAGGAAAAAATAACAGAATGAATCAAACACCACATTACCCTGTGTAAACGTGTGATTACACAGATGGTACGCCTCTACTTCATGTACAGAGAAACAGCATGTATCCCATTTGTCTACAATCAAAATAAATTTTAAAAAAAAAGAGTCCCCAAGGGCTCGAATGTGTGCTGATGGTATTCACTGCTTTCTCTGCAGTGCTAGAGAGCACCCAGCACCTAGTAGGTGCTTTATGGATGAATTTCTTTAGCCTCAACCACGGATTCAGTGTCCCAGTCAACCAGGAAGAGCAGTGCTTAAACGGAGCTCTGAGTCATGCCACAGTCATGACAGAGGGACGCGGGTGTGCCCAAGACTGGCCTCGACGGGAAGGACGAGGCTGAGCCCCGCAGGACGAGGGCAGCTGGCAAAGAGGAAGGGGCCCGTCGGTGGAGCCCCGGGCTGGGAGCCGGGTCTGGCTGTTCCGTTGGTTGAGTGGATGCTGGACAGGCCTGTCCTAGTCACCAGTAAACCAGCCACGGATGGACCGTGTTCCAGACAGACATGCGGGACGTGGGGAAGACCAGGGGCGGCCGGGGCGGGGCAGCGGTAGGCAAGCGGAGGGCCACGCGGCCAGGCGGTGGGAGGAGCCAGAGGCCTCAGGCCCAGACTTCAGGCCCCGGGACTCTATGATGGACAGAGTGCGTTGCCATAGCAACGCATCCGCTCCAGGAAGCAGACGAACCCGGGAGGCTCATGTTGTGGATCCAGTGACGTCATGGCATCCCGACCTTGGGGAAAGGAAGCTGAGACCTGGAGAGGCCGGGTAGCCTGCCCAGCCACACGGCCAGCCCCCGGTGAGCCTGTCACCACACTGAACAGGAGCTGGACCACTCGGGGATGCAGAGAAACAATGTAGACCTGAACCTTTGAAAAAATGTGGAGGAGCAGGCAGGACCGTCCGGTGCATCCTAATTATTCACAACGAACAGAGGCCGGATGGTCCTCTACCCGTCTCTCTCTAGCTCCAGGAGGCAGTAAGAGCTGGGCGAACAGGTGGTTCAGGTCTGCTCTCAATATGCTGTGTGACTTTGGGTGATAGATGCTCCCACTCTGGTCCTATTGCTGCATATGAAAAATTATGGGGCCAGTTTAATGCATCGTACCAGCTGGGCCCTGCCAGAACTGTCTGCTTGTCAGGCTCGGAACACCTCTGCCTGTCGCCGTCATGGCCTCCGAGCCCACGCCAGGGGCTTCCATGCACAGGGATGGTGGGCAGTCATCCCTGGACCGGGAGCCAGGATGCCCACCTGGATCCAGGTGAAACACCTGGTGAGTCGCCATCAGCAAGGCTGATTTCCTGGACCTTGTTCTCTTTGTTCAAACTCCCCGGAGGTGTCTCAGACCATGACAGTTTGGTGTAAGGCACTTGGGTTTCCTAAAGGTAGGGACAGGCCGGGCCTCTCTGAAGCCATCTCCCCCTGACCCCAGCGGCGGGAGACCAGATGTGGACAGAGGTGAAGCCCTGCTGGGGCCGAGGGCTAGGCTGGGGTGGACGACCAGACTGGACTGAGCCAGACGGCGGGAGCTGAGCTCCAACCCCAGTCTCTTCCTGGTTAGCCGGGGTCCGTCCCTGGGTCTCAACGAGCCTCAGTTTTCTCATCTGTGATATGGGTGTGGTAATCCTCCTCTTGGTGCCTCTGCGGATCAGAGAGACACTAAAAGACAGGGCGTCCTCTCCCGCCCCTTAGTACTCAAGAAGAGACCGAGTTAGGTGGGGCTTATAAATGGCTCAAGGTCGCAAGGTTAAAAACGTGGCCAGGCCTGGGCCTGTCACCACTTGGTTGCAGCAGAGCTGAGCCAGAGGGAGGAGAAGAAGGTGGAGTGGTTGGGGGGGGTCCTTCTGGACCAGCCGGCCTGCGGGGAAGGCCCTTTGCGGGGCCAAGCGTGGCCCGTGTGTTATCAAGAGAGCCTGGGGCTGGGGTCCTGCCCCCTGCCCGGCCCACATCGGCCCCTCTCCCGCCTGCTGGTGCTGAGGGGCCACATGCCTGGAAGGGTTGACCCTGTGCTGATCGCCCGCTTTCTGCGGCAGACCCATCGCCAGCCGGGGCCAGCTAAGGTCAAGGCGTTGGGCCGAGCCGGCCACGTCTCCCTGTCCCCTCTGCGACGCGCCTGGCGGGAGGACCTTGGTCGGGAGCTAAACGTGCCGCCAGCTCTGCAGGCTGCAAGCGTGGGCCTGGAGCAGCTGTGTCACCGAGCCCAGGATAGAGCCACCGGGCCGCATGTGGCCATTTGGGAAGCGGCGTTTTGAGTCACGTCGATTTCTCTTTGTGGGTGCAGAGCGCATGGGTGACTCGGGCGGAGGGTCACCGGGCCCAGTGCCAGGCTCACGGCGGGCATCCTCAGAACGGGAGCGACGGCTCTTAAAGGGTGATGGGTCACAGTCCTACCATGTCACCAGGGCTGCAGGTCGGCATCGGTCACTGTGCTCTGAAGCTAGCGGCTCACGTTGACAGGGAAAGGGGCCACCAGGCCCAGGGAGATGACCCACAGCTCAGCCCACCCGTTGGCCCCTGAGGACAGCCACCAGGCCTGGCCAGGCCACGGGTCACACCCAGGGCTGCCTCTGACCTGCCTGAGCGTCTGCCTGTTCTTTCTGCTTATCATCTTTGGGATTGAGAAAGAACCCCGAACCCCAATTCCTCAGCTCTGGGAGGTGCAGAGAACCAGGAGTCTCGGGACAGGGCTCCGTCTGTGTGGGCCTGGAGAGGGCCTCTGGGCAGAGCTGAGGTCACACGGAGCGCTGGAGGGGACAGGGGCAAGGCCTACACACACACTTCCAACCAGCTCGCCTGCCTCCTCCAGCACCCCCTCAACTCCAGGCCTCTCTACCGGGCCCCCAGTTCTACCCACAGTGCCTGTCTGGCTCCTGGGACACCAAGTAGTGGAGCAGCTGACAAACGTTTGTTGATTGAATAAATGTGAATCGGCTCCTGGACAAATCTTTGGCCTCTCTGAGCCTTGATTTCCTCACCTTGAGAAATAACCTGGTGAACTTCTTCTAGACATGCCTTAGATCTCCTTTTAAAAATGGCCTCAGGGTGCAGAAGCGAGGAGAAATATTTGGGGCCGCCCCCGACCCTCCTGGCCCTCCCACACTCTTGCCTGGGAAATGACCTTCTCACGCTAACAGGGAGCTTGCTGCAGGGCCTGGCCACGTAGAGGCCACACTGGCTACTGGTACGTGGGTGCACGTGCAGCTCTGCCCCTGTGGGAGGGGAAGACTCTTGGGTTCTCCAGGGTCGCCACTGGCAGCCGTGGGTAGGGAGCGTAGACCGGAGCATCCGGGCACCTTCAGAGTGGGCAGGAGCATTTAGGGTTCATGGTCTCACTGACAAAGCTCCTTGGTGGCTGGCGCCCCCCTGTCTGCACAGGTGGGTGAGCAGGAACAAGGGGGTGCGTGAAGCTGGGCTGGGGTCCAGGGAGCGTGGGGACAGCAGCGTTTCCCGCTTGACATATCCAGGGAGACGCCTGAGCAGCACTTAACAGGAAGGGACCTGCGGGGACCAGCGTGGCAGGTCCGCGAGGGGCGAAGGGGGATTAGAAAACTAAAGACTCACAGACGCAGGTCTTGAGGAAGAGGCTGGGATCAGGTGCAGCCTGCTGTCTGATGGAGACCCAGGTCACGCCAGCCATGCACGTCTGTCTCCCTGTCAGGTTGA
The DNA here is from genome assembly GCF_902686445.1 of Sciurus carolinensis. Taxonomy (NCBI): domain Eukaryota; kingdom Metazoa; phylum Chordata; class Mammalia; order Rodentia; family Sciuridae; genus Sciurus; species Sciurus carolinensis. The sequence continues at coordinate 126,191,856 of NC_062220.1, read as the reverse complement.
AGACTCTGCGAGTGTCATTCTTGGTGTTCAGAAAGTCACAGGGACGAGGACGTCTGTGGAGCTTTTCCTCGGGCGCAAAGTGCAGCGTCAGGAGCTTTGTGTGGCTCTCGAGAGAGGCCATTGTTTAAAGGGACCGTGGGGCGGGCGGGATCCGCAGCGCGGAGCTCTGAACACTGAGGTTGTCTAGCAGAGGGTCCCTCCTCCCGGGAGCGCTGTGCCCGATGGAGGTCAGAGCCCACGGGACTCTGGCACCGAGCCGCCTCACGCAGGGCATTGCCACCGCAGCGAGGCAGCCTGTGCCCTTGCACGGGGACATTCCCAGGAACCCGCATGCCACAGCCACGAGGGCATCCGGGACCCCCGATCCCAGTGACTGCTCTCCAAACCTGTCACTGCTCTCCACAGTGACCAGGTGACGAGGAGGGACATTGCATGTAGATATGCAGAGAGAAGGGCAGGATGTGTCCCACACGATGTGACACATTTTTTTGGTGCCCAGGATTGAACTCAGGGGCCCTTGACCACTGAGCCACCTCCCCAGCCCTATTTTGTGTTTTATGTAGAGACAGGGTCTCACTGAGCTGCTGAGGGCCTCTCTGTGGCTGAGGCTGGCTTTGAACTCACGATCCTCCTGCCTCAGCCTCCCGAGCCGCTGGGATGGTTCCACTTTTTGGAAACTTTAACCTCAGACTTGGTCATCAGGACGGGACCCCTGAGTTCCCAACACCAGGGTGCCACCCTGGACTGTGGGCTGACTGTGTGCCAAGCACTGTGAGAAGTGCTTCCTGGGTCTCTGGACGCAGGGAGCCTGGTCCTGGTGCTGGATGACCCAGGTTACAGACGAGGAAGGCAGAGTCCCCAAGGAAGTGGACTCACTGGGGTCCCACGGGGAGTGGATGGCAGGGCAGGGGGAGGTGGCAGAGCCCAGGGACTGAGCTTGGATGTCCAGGTAGCCCAGGTGGGAGAAGCACAGACAGGGACGGTGCCCACTCCCCGCGTGCCAGGCTCAGCACCCGCCCGTGTGCCTCCAGGACCCACTGAGGAATTTCTGGAGTCAGCTCGGGGCTGAGTTGGGGGATTTGAGGCAGGGGCCTGGCTGTCGCCTTCCGGGACTCCAGACTCAATTTCCATACCCATCTTCTGGGTTTCCCAGTTACTGACAAACAGTGACTAAGGTCAGGCTGCCTCGGCTGGAATGGAGCCTTTCTGGGGGTCTCCCGTGTCCCTCGTTGAAGAGTAACGACCGATCCCTCCCGTATAAGAATGTGTTTTGCAAAATAAACACTCTATGAATTTTTAACGGGCGCTCCCAGGGTAGCTTCTGCTTTCCGGTCCTTCACAGAGCTTTTCTGCTGACCGTGTATGCAGGGCCTTGCTTATTGTCTGTGTCCCCAGCTGCACACTCCCCACCGGGAAGCAGAGCGGCCTGCCGTGCCCGCCCGACGCTCCCGGAGGGGACCAGCACCACGGGTCGCCTGGGGACATCTCGATGGCACATGGAGAGAGGCCCCGGGAAACGCACGGGTCCCAGGCCCCCAAAATATCCACGAGATGCGAAGGCCAGGAAGGTGGTGTGACCCTGTTCCCGATTTCCACGATGGCTTTTCGGGGGGACCGTGCCGGGAGCTCGGGGCACCTTTTTCTGATCACTAGGTGACCAATGATCACCATTAGGAATAAACTCGCTCGTCCTTACTTTTGCACAGTGCGCGTTATGACTCCGCTCGTACCCCTCTAAAAGTCACCCGCTGGAGTCCCTGACCCCGGGACCAACAGCCGGGACCGCCATCTGTAGAGAGGGCCTTTCGAAAGCGATTCCATGAGAACGAGGCCATCAGATGGGCCTCATCCAATCTGACCAGCGTAAGAGGAAACAGAGTCCCAGAGAGACACCGGAGGCACAAGGACACAGGAGAGACCCCGTGGGGACAGAGCAAGGTGGCCACAGAGAGGCCTCGAGAGGAGCCACCTCCCCAGCGCCCGGGCTCCTGACCGGCAGCCTCCAGAAACTGCCTCCAGAAAACAGGTGCCAGCCACCAGGCCGTGGTGTCCTTACGGCTCTGTAGCGAACGGACAGGCATCCTCTGCTCCTTCCCCAAGGACCGTGAGACCCCCTGACATTGTTATTCCCTTTGCCAAGATGAACCCAAGGCCAAGGGGGGCAGTGACGTTCTCCGGGCGCCGAGACCCGGGGAGTTTCACCTTAGGGAGCTTCGGGAGAGCCTGCCGGGGAGCCACCCTCTCCTCCACGCTGACCCAAGCGTTGGCAGAGCCCCCCACCCTCACCAGGGCCTCTGATCCTGCAGAGAAGAGCCAGCTGCTCCCGCCACACGGTCCAGCTGTCCCCAGTGAGCGGGGACCATCCTGTGACTGGCAGGCTGGGGGTGGACTCTCCCCACCAGGACAGGGAGCCCACACCTCAGTTGTGGTGCTGGCTCTCTAAATGCAGCGTGCACGCCCCAGTCCCACCCCTCTGAAAAGGGAATGACCAGCACATTTCTTAATCTTGCAGGACTTCATGTAAAGCTGCAGCGAGACACTCCAAGGCGATGCTCAGCACAGCAGCCAGCACGTAGTAGATGATCAGTTAACCCCGGCTGGTAGCTTTACCATGGTGAATCCTTCAGAGGTGCCTGAAGAAACGGCAAGATGTGTCTGAGAGTCCTTTAGGGTCCCCGTGCATGTTTAAGTGCGTGTGTGGCAGGAGGTGCACCTGCAGTGGCACGGGGGGCACAGCGTGGACACCGCCGGACGGGCTCTCAGGTGCTGATGTGGTGCATCTTTACCGGGACGCACGTGTCTCACGTCGTGAGCATTCGGGGTGCCTGGGCTCATTCCCTTGCTCATGGGCTCATTTGCTTGCCCAAGCTTCTTGGCTGCTTGTGCGTGTGTAAACACACAGGTGGACACAGACACAGGGACAGGAGAGGCCCCAGCGTGGGAAGGGGAGGGGAGGACAGAGGGCAGGCAGTTATTTCAGGCCAATGACTGGGAAGACTTCCTGGAAGAGGAGGCACGTCAGCCAACGTGGCCAAGTGGGAGGAGGAGGGAGGCCGCTGAGCTGGACAGGAAGGAGACAGGACCCGGGGACAGTGTGGTCGATGCTGTTCACCCCCAGGGGCACCCCAAGAGCCCTCCCGGGTCCCAGGTGGCGTGGCTGGAGAACGCAGAGAGGCCCGGGTACCAAGGAAGACAACTTTATTTTGTACAGACCAGGCACACGGGGAGCCCCTGCCCCCAGCGGGAGATGCCTCTCGGGCCCTTCTCGCCTCTCGGGGGGCTGTGCTGGTGGCTCCAGGCAGGGCCCCTGGGGAGGCCTGGCCAGTCTCTCTCCGCGGGCGGCTGTGGAACTGGACGTCTCCAAGGATTGCACCTCCCGAGGCTGGAAGCGAACGCAGGCGCGTGAGGGGCTTGGTAGGGAGGAGGGTGGGAGGGGCTGGCGTTCTGTGCTCCCGGGGGTGGAGAAGGAGGCACAGGAGGGGAACCTCTAGGGGAACAGGCGAGGCGGATTTCCTGGGGACCTGGTCTAGATTGGACCAAGGAAGACCCATGGGTCGAACCTGCATTCCTAGCTCGATGCTCCCAGGAAGCAGGGAGCGTGCGGACGGTCCTCTGGTCATTAGGGGAGGGCCCTGGGAAGGGATTTTGGAAGCCCTTCTCGTTCTCTTTTTTGCCGTCCAGCCCTAAGGTGAGAGGTTTTCCCCGGCGGTGTCCCCACCACAACCCGTCATGGACTGGAATCTCCAAACGGTGAGCCCACGTAACCCTTTTCTCTTTATAAGATGACGGCTTTGGGTCTTTGTTACAGTAACAGAAAGCTGACGCATACAGGACCCTTATTTCCAAGTGCAGGGTCACCTGGCAATTATGGCATCGGGTGGGAGCCAGGCTGTGCTAGGGCCTCCTCTACTCTGTTAACCCACAATGTCACTTGAAGTCGTTGGTATTATTATCCCCATGTTCCAGCTGAGGGTGTGGCCCCAGGTCTCCCGGCCAGCTGCAGGGAAGAACAAAGTCTTGGGACTTGCCTGCTTCCCAAGTCCATCAGTCCCGGGGGAGAGGGACTGCACCGTGGAGGTCAAGGCTCCAGCATGGAAATCAACATTTTTAGGCAGGTGCTCCAAGAAGCACCTTGCTTAGGGGAACGAAGAGGACTCAAGATTTTACAAAAACAAAAAATGGCGGAGACAAGATCTTGGGCGATTTCTGCCAGGGACGGTTCCCCGCGAGGACCTGTGCCCTCTCCTCGGCCTTCGAAATGGCTTCCCAGGTCCCCGGGAGCCTGACAACGTAAACGAAGGTCGGCTCTTTACTTGGTGATTGAGAGCAGAGAGGAGGCCATGCAAAGTCAAATTAATTTGCTCCGACGGAGCCCAAGCTTGTCCTCGCGGAAGGGACCGTGACTTCTAGATGGGCCGGGGCCTCTGGAGGAAGCAGGTGGGCAGAAGTGCAGGGAATTGGCTCACAGGGTCGGGGCAGCTGGGCAAGGACCCCGGGAGCCGGGCAGAAATTCTGAGAACCGGGGACTGGGGGTTACGTGGGCCGTGGGCTACTGGCTGCCTCCCGTCTCACCTACGTGGACACCTGGATGACGCAGCCCAGGAACCGTATTACAGACCCGAGAGCGGATTCTGCCTGGGGACTGCGCGGAAGTGACCCGGCCTCTCTGACCCTGGTTGGTCCACCTGACGCCCCGCCCCAGCCTCGGGGCTCCGTGTCTGTCTGTCTGCGGGAGTTGGGCTCCGCTCTTCCGATGTGAGGATAGACGGGTGCCCCAGGGTCCCTCCACCCCCAGGTGCAATGAGCTTAGGAAAATGAGCCTCAGCTGGGGACCTGGACAACCCTGGCTCCTCCTTCAGGGCCCGCTGGCTTCCTGCCACACCTGCGTTTTAAGAAGTGCCAGGGAACCGCAGGTGACCCCGCGGAGGGCGTCCAATGTGCTCTGCAACCAGTAAATACGTTATTTTGGCTAAAACCACTAAGATCCTGGGAGCCACCCGTCACGGGATTCGGACAGAAATGCCACCTGCTTCTGGCCAGGCTGGCGTCCCCGGCCCGGCGGCTCCCGCTGCTCCGGCGGCTGCAGCCTCCCTTACCTGCTGGCCCTACTTCTGGAGGTACTTCTTCATTATGCTCTCCACGTCCTCGTCTTTCCTCTCTGCGCCCGGTTCTCTGCTCTCGGGGGACGCTCGCTCCCCACCGTCCCCCTCGAGGCGCGGGGGTCTCGGTCGACTCTTGATGCTGTCGGCACTTTTGAAAGACATGATGGAGCTGGAGGAGGAAGACGAGTCGGAGAGGTGAGCGGGGTCCTCCTTGGACTCCGGGCTCTTTTTCAAAATGGTCTTGATCCCCGAGAGAAAGGGGCGGTCAGCCTTCTCCGTCTCAAAGTGGACGCTCGAATGCTTGGAACCGTTGTGCTCATCTTTGGCTGCCCTGGTCAGGGACGGGGGTGTCTCGGGCTTCCGGATAGCAGGCAGGAAGTCATCAAAGTCCACTTTGGTCTTGCGTCTGTAGTCCAGGCTGGGGAGCTTCCAGCTGAACGGATCGCTGCCCACGGGCTCGTCCATCAGGTGGGCGAACTGACGGTTCTGGAAGACCAGGGGTTCCTTCCCGAGATCCGGGCAGCCTGCATCATCCACTGAGGACTCCAGACACCTCCTCCGGGGCCGCAGCGTGGGTGACAGGAACGGGTCTCTGGGGGGGGTTGGGGGGCTCAGTTTTCTCCCCAAGCTGGATCCTGATTCTAAGAGGGACTCACAGGAGCTGAAGCGGGTGTTGAGCTTCTCGGGCAGCTGCGCTGAGTCCTCGGTGCCCTCCGTGGAGATGCACTTGAGGCTGGAGGAGCGCAGGAGCCTAGCCGATGTCCCCACGGCCCCCTCCTCTCCCAGGGCCGACTCTGCCCGGGACCTCAGGGACAGGTCTCCCTCATGGCTGCTGGCCCTGCCCCTCCTTAGTGTGGACGCCCCGGTGGTCTGGTAAATGGGGAGTGTGGGCCAATCCTCCAGGCCCAGAGTGGACCCTTGTCCCCTCTGGGACCTTTTCCTCCGGAGTCCTTCCACGAACTCGGAGAGGGCCGCCGACGGGCTGGGCAGCTTTTCCCTGGGCAGTGGGGACGGATCCGGACTCCGAGAAGCCAGGGAAGTAGACAGAGCTCCTGCTCTCTCCGTGGGCTTCCTCTGGACACCAAACCCTTCTCCATCCTCAAAACGGCAGGACTTCTGCTGAGGACTGGAGCCGGGAGGGACAGAGCCGTCTCTCAAGGTCCTGCTGCCGACGTCCCAGGCTCTGCTGAGCACCGAGGCCGGCCGGGTCCTCCCAGCATCCCGGGTCTCCGTGCCAGCCCTGTGCCGAGAAGAGAAATGCAGTCAGTGGAAATGATGGGATGCAGACAATTTGTGCAACTGGTGTGAGAGCCACTAAGCACGGGCGTCGATATGATTTTCTCTTTGGAAATGCCAGGTCTCCCTCACTCTCAAATGAACTGTATGATTTAATGTGCAAATTCAAGCCAGGGAAATGATTTTTCGTGGCTTTCAGAAATGCAATTTCTGACTATAATTAAACCCGGCTAAGTAGAGTCGAGGAGATGGGATCTGCGGCTGGGATGGGTGACTGGGATTCACGAGGCATTGTATCTGACAAGATGGGACCTATCAGCCCAGAGCCGACCGTGAAATCGGCGATTCGCTTCTCTAAGGTTGGAGGGGGACAGGCAGGGGCTGTTTATTTATTTATTTAGGGCCAAGCCCAAGGACAGTCCCACAAAGCAGGGCTTCAGAGCACCCGTGACACCCATACGTGTCTCCGTGGGTGTTCCCTGATTATTCATGGAACGGGGTGGCCCCCTCCAAAGGGAAAGGGTCACATGAAATCATCTTGAAACCAACTGTACACTCAAGAGGACAGTTCTGGGACCACACCGATCTCGGCGTTTATGCAGAGGGAGGTTGCAGCTGAGCCCCAAACCACCAAAAAGTAGGAGCTGGCAGCGGGGCGGAATTACAGACCGTTACAACAAAGGGAATGGCCAGGCGCAGTGACGAACACCTGTCATCCCAGCGACTCAGGAGGCTGAGGCAGGAGGATCGAGAGTTCAAAGCCAGCCTTAGCAACTTAGCAAGGCCCTGAGCCACTTAGGGAGACCCTGTCTCTGAATAAAAAATCAAAGGGTTGGGGATGTGGTTGGTGGTTGAGTGTCCCTGGGTTCAATTCCTGGTACCAAAAGAAAAAAAAATAAAGAAGAGCATCCTCCACCGCAGAGAGACTGGAGCCCATCCTCTAAGAGAAACCACCGCCGTCCCGCCCGCCAGCATGGAGCACAGAGAATACCAGTGTCAGGTTTTGCCAATGCAGACAAAGCGCTGGGCACAGACCCTACAGTGGCGGTTTCCAAGGATCAGGCCTGAGGCCGGGAGCTTCGCTGCTCTGAGTGGCCACAGAGACAGGGGCAGGGCCAGCCTTCCACACGCCAAGGGTGGCTGGGGTTCTGGGACAGGAGTCTGAGGAAGGCGGCCCACAGGCTTTGGAATCTGGAGAGGAAGCCGAGCCAAAGGCCCCTGGCAGCGATGGCCTGGAAGGGACCCCAGGGCACAGACAGCCTGGGGGTCTTCCAGGGAAAGGGGCGGGGACGCTAGTGGACTGAACGGTTTCTTCTTCCCAAAGTCTTACGCCAAGGTGAGGGTGGGAGATGGGGACTTGGGGATCCAGCACTAGGTCCCAGAGGGAGGGGATCAGCACCCTTATAACCGGCCCCAGAGAGCTCCCTCGCCCGACCCTACAGGGGGGCACACAGAGAGGACAGCGCCCCTGAACCAGGCAGCGAGCCTGCTCCCTCCTGCACCTTGGATTTCCCAGCCTCTGGGACTGTGGGCCGGACGCTTCTGTGGTTTGTAAGCCAGCCGGCCTATGGCCTTTGGTCACAGCAGCCCCGAGGGACCAAGACAGGCACGGGGCGCTGCCTTCCTGGGATCCAGAGCCAGGGCTCCAACCACCCCACAAGCCTCTCTTCTGAGGCTGGCAGAGCCCCCTGGGCCTGGAACCCGGGGAGGTCACCACAGTCAGGATGGGTCCCGTTGCAGGTTTCCACAGGGATGGGGTGCCCACCTGCCCCCTGGTGAGGTGCTGGAGGAGGGTTGATACCACAGACCCGGCAAAGCGGGAGCCCGCGGGAGGGAGGGGCCGATGAGCCTTCTCCCGTGGGGCCCGGCGCCCTCGCCCCAGCCTCCTGTCCTGTGAGACCGCTTGCCCACTCTGCTCTGCTGTGCAGGGACGGTTCAAGCCCTTCCTGCCTCTGTTCAGGGAACAGGAACTGGCTGTTCCCTGGCCCGAAGCAGCCCTTGCGCCACCCCGATCACCCCAGGGGCCGTCAGAGTGAGTGGAGAGCCCTCCGAGCGCCCGGCACCGAGGCCACGCGGCTAACAGCTGCCATGGTGACTCACAACCCATCGCCCAGTGATCAGTCACTAACCATCAGCCATGAAGGTGACCTCTAGGGCGGCTGCTCCTCCCGGGTCTGCAGAGCTGCCCCCGCCCAAAGCCTCACGTGAAGACCACAGCGGGACCGGCAGGAGGTGGACAGGCGGGCGACCCTGCCCGTCCTGCCATCGCATCCCCTTCTCCAGGTGGAAGGGGAGACCCCACCAACTCAAAGCAGAGACACGCAATTTGCCGGAACCATCTGCCTCCTCTCCCAAGCCCTGCCTGTCACTTTCTGTCCCCATCACAGCTGCACGCGGGCTGAGGGGAGCAAGGTGCGCTCGTCAACATCAGCGCTTTGGAATCGCCCCCACGCACGCCGGGGTGGCGTTCGCACGCCTTCATTTATTTCCTTCCTTTTCCTTTTTTAATAAGCAGCGCGGAGCTGCTGGCCAGGGGCTGCTGCAGAGCTGACAGAACACATTTCCTCCCGTCTGGCCCTGAGAGGAGGTGGGCGTGATGGATGTGGCGTGTCTTGGGCGCTCGGGCCCATCCGCCGCCTGCCACCTGGGGGTGATGGCACCGAGGCCGTCTCTGGCAGAGTTTCCAGGCTCTCTGCGGTCTCGCACATCTCAGGTCCTGCCGCCACGGGTGGCTGCCGATGCCAGGACAGGGCGTGAGGAGAAAGAGGGAAGAGAAGTTGCAGGAAGAGGAGGAGGAGGAGGAGGAACAGGTAGAGGAGGAGGAGGAACAGGAAGAGCAGGAGGAGGAGCAGGAGGAGGAGAGGAGCAGGAAGAGCAGGAGGAGGAGCAGGAGGAGGAGGAGGAGCAGGTGGAGAAGGGGGAGGAGCAGGAGGAGGAGGAGCAGCAGGAAGAGGAGGAGGAACAGGTGGAGGAGGAGAAGGAGCAGGAAGAGCAGGAGGAGCAGCAGGAAGAGGAGGAGGAGGAGAAGGAGGAGCAGGAGGAGGAGGAGCAGGAAGAGCAGGAGGAGCAAATGGAGAAGGAGGAGGAGGAAGAGGAGGAGGAGCAACAGGTAGAGGAGGAGAAGGAGCAGGAAGAGCAGGAGGAGGAGCAGGAGGAGGAGGAGCAAAAGGAGGAACAGGTGGAGAAGGAGGCAGAACAGGTAGAGGAGGAGGAGGAGCAGGAGGAGGAGAAGGAGGAGGAGGAGGAGCAGGAGGAGGAGGAGCAGGAAGAGCAGGAGAAGCCAGTAGAGGTGGAGGAGCAGGAAGAGGAGGAGGAGGAAAAGGAGGGAGAGGAGGAGGAGGAGCAGGAGGAGGGGGAGGAGGAGGAGGCTAAAGGGCAAGGTGAGAGACAGACAAGGCGGAGTCACAGAGCCATGGTGATCTGCCCTCACCTCTGACATGAGGCGGGACGGTCTGGGGGCGGTGGAGAGGCCTCAGGAGCCCAGCTGTGGAGGCCGGGAGGTCCAGGCTGTGCGTCCTGGTGCCGGGTCCAGAGGGCTCAGGCTGGCCACGCTGGCCCCAGCTCTGCCAGTGCAGAGGGACATCTGTGTGTCTGTCCCACAGCCCACCTGGAGCAAGCCCTCCACAAGGGTCCTGGCCTGGCTGTCACTGGGTCCGGCTGTCCCAGTGTCTTGGACTTGGGGTGGGCTGGGTCCCACCTATCAGAGGTGGTCTGGTGCTTGGGGAGCTTGGAAGGGGAGAACAAGCCGGAGGGTGCACATTCTCGGGGTGCAGGGGGTTGGAAAGGAGGGGGAGGGGTGAGGAGGGGGAGGGGTGAGGAGGGGGAGGGGCGAGGTGGGAAGGGAGGGGAAAGAAAAGAAAGCAAAGAAGCCACCAGGTGAGAGCCCCCTGCTGGCTCCACCACGCAGAGACCCGCCTCTGCTCTGGGCTTCTCTGTCTGTCGCCCCTCAGGTTGACAAGTCCCGGGCCTCTACTGCTTTCTGGGTAGACTGGAGAACCGCATCTGATTCCAACAGCCCTTGCATGGCCTTGGTGTGAGACCCTGAGTTCTGTGTTTTGAAGTCGATGTCCTTGTCCTGGCTCGGCTCCTTCCCACACCCCCTCCTGTCTTCCCAGGGCCCTTGGGGAAGACTCGCGGTCTCCCAGGTGGGCTGTCCTCCCAGGTGGGCTGGCTCCGAGGGACCACCCCTCCCTCAGCACTGCGTGAGAGACGAGAGACGGGTAATCGAGAGGCAGCTGCTTCTCAGAGGCTTGGCCGGCGAGGGATGATATACAGAAGGTTCTGTGAGTGGCTGGAAGGCAGGTGTGGATGGAGGCTGGGCGGGGGACTGTTAGCCTCTAAAAAGAGGGCCCAGAATTATCTTGAGGCCCTCTGCTGCCTGCCCCAGAGTCTATCCAAAAAGGATTAGCCTGTAGGGGGACCTGCCATTGAGCCACACAGACGCCCGCCAGAGCACCTGATTCCTCAGGCACAGTGCCAGGTGTTAGGTGTGGGAGGGAGGACAGGCTATGGTCCTCTACCGGGGGCGCCGGGTCTGTGACCTCTGGGCAGAGCAGGGTGGGCTGTCTCTGCAGGCACACAGTTAGGCAGAGGCAGGTAAGCTGACCACTGAGCCAGGGACACCCTTCTCTGCAAGCTTCCTCCAGAGTCTGTGACGTGATTGGGTCAAAGTTGTTTCCTGTGTCTTGGGACCTGCTCTGGGGCTGTCACTCACTAGCCACGCGGTCCTGGCATGGCTTCCTCGGTTTCCAGCAAGCTGGTGAGGAAACCACAGCAACTTGCAGCCTTGCTGAGATAAAGGCTCCAATGGGCCCAGATGTTATCCACTGTATTCTCTGCCACCAGCGCCTGGGTCGGTGTCTTGGTGCATAGCAGATGCTCAATAAACACGGGTTGAGAGAATCGGGGAAGCACCAGGCTTCCCTGCAGGCGCTTCATCAACACGTGCATTCAGCACACAGCAGGTGCTCAGCAAATCCACGTTCAGCTCACCAGTGACACCCCAGCGTCCCTCCTGGAGCCCGTGTCCAGTCAGTGTTGACTCATGAGCCGACAGACAAGAGCATTTACCTGAAGATGCCTGTCTGTGTGGGTTGCCCCAAGTTATCAAGGGTCACTAGTCGGCCCAGGCTACGATACGGGAGCGCATGCTGGAATTGCCACTCGGGTGTCACGCAGGGCTAGGAAAACAGGTCTGCTGCAGAAAAGCCTGGGTTCAAATCTGGACTCCTTTCCCTTCGAACCAGGTAGCGTGTGGAGCCTCGCCTTGCCGGGAGGTTAGCGTGGCGATGGTCACGACCTAGGCTCCGGGGCTCCGGGAGGAATGAGAGGCGGTCCCTGCGCATCCAGCATCCCGAGGGTGGGCGGTCCTCACTCAGTCGACCAGGGAACTCCCAGCAAGGCGAAGGACCTCACGGTGCAGCGTGCGCATGCGCTCGGCCCTGTGGGCGGGTTCTGCCTCCCCGGCTTCAACCGGATTGGAAATATTTGAAAAAAATCACATCCGTGCTGAACACGTGGAGACTTTTGCATTGTCAAGATTCCCTAAAAACACAGTGTCACGACTGTTTACACGGCGTTTACACTGTATGAGTGACACAGAGCCGGAGATGACTTAGGGCACACGGGAGGACGGGCGTAGTCGTAACGGATACTATGCTGTTCCATACAGGGGACTGGAGAGCATTCTTGGATTTGGGTGTCTGTGGGGTCCTGGAACCAAGCCCCTCCAGATACGAGGATATGAGGAGGTGCCTGCATTTCTAATCCATTTCAAAGCATTCCTAATAATTAACTGTATTTTAAAATCTTTTTTGGGGGGATGGTACAAGGATTGAACCCAGGGACACTCAACCATGGAGCCACATCCCCAGCCCTATTTTGTATTTTATTTAGAGACAGGGCCTCAATGAATGGCTTAGGGCCTCGCCAAGTTGCTGAGGCTGGCTTTGAACTTGTGATCCTCCTGCCTCAGCCTCCTGAGCCGCTGGGATGACAGGTGTGTGCCACCCTGCCCGGCTGTATTTTCAAAATTTAAGACTTGTTTTTCTTTGGTGACTCCTGCCATCAGGGCCAGAGAAGACTGAGACTGAGAGCAGATGTTGGAGGAGAATCGATCCCTGGTTCGAGCCTGTTCTGAGCAGCATAGGGTTAGGGCTGCGGAGTTGGAAGTGGCTGCTTCACTTTCAGAACAAACCAGCTGGGGAGTCAGCGTCCCCTGCCTGGACCACACCCCTCCCTGCCAGGTCACCCCGCTAATGCAACTGCTTCGTTTTTATCTCTGGTGCTGGACACAGGAGCAGTTGCCCCTGCGGGTTGAGGAAGGGAAAAGACAGGTTTAGGGGTGTGCGGATTTTACAGATCATCTTGTCAAGATGGGGATCACCACCCCACCCTGCAGATGAGGAAACCGAGGCACCCTCGTCAGAAGCCATTTGCTCGAGGTCCTGCTGCTGAGTGGCAGGGCCTGGATCTACCCTGTGAGTCCACGTCAAGTTCTTCCCGGCTCCCTCGGGTGCGTCCCCTGCGCACGGGGCCGGAGGCGGAGAGGAAGCCCACTCAGTTGAACTGATATCAACATCCACGTATCTTTCAAAACCCACTGAGACACAGTGAAGGAAACAGCGAAGCCCCAGTGAAGGAGACACTGGATTTACAGGCATTGGACATAATCACGGAGCAAAAGAATGTGATTCTCAGGCCTGAGCCTGGTCAGAGCGCAGGCCAGCTGCGTCCACAGGAAGCGCCATGCAGATTTAATGACACCATGAATCATCTCCAAGTGTACTGCCACCCACTCCTCCTCCACACCCCGAAATCAGAGGAAATTAAAAATGTATTGATGTGCTTTAATACGGCAAAGCCCAGGACGGGAAAGCAGAGGTCCAAAGATACAGCACCCGAGTCCCAAATCACAACAAGAGGAGCTGACACGGGCCCAGGACTGTGTATCAGGCAGAGCGTGAAGCAGCTAAGTCCTGGTTGACGGAGGCGAATTCCAGGTAATAAGAGCCAACATAAACTGCACCTTTGGGCTTTGTGGACATGACTCGATTTTATCTTCTCTATGGTCCTCTGAAGCAGATCCTGATGTCCTCTCCCCACGTCCCAAATGAGACTCAGAAAATATAAATAGTGGTAATAACTGGAAGATATAGATTGAAACCAAGGGGTCCAAATCCACGTGTCCTAACCACCCAGCTACACTGCCTTTTATTATCCCATTTTAGAGATGAGGAAACTGAGGCTCAGACAGGTGAACGGGCGTGCTGAGGAAGCAGCAAGCAGCAGGGCTGAGATGCTCACCCCGGTCTAGCTATAGTGCTCAGCTGAGCTCAGTGCATGGAGGGTGGGCTGCCTTCCCTCCCGGAGAGCAGAGGGCAGGTGAGGAGTCTGGATAACTCCACGAAGAAGGGTCCGCAGCGCAAGAAATTCCAAATAAACATTGAACTTGAATTACAAATGCAGCCAGGAGTGGGCAAGGGAGAGAGAAGCAGGTCCTGGAGCTGGGGACTCCACCTCGCTGGAGGAGGTGGCTGTGAACACGTGAAGAAAAGGGACAGGACGTGGGTGTGTCGATGGATTAAGAGAGATAGCAGCCCCAAGAGGAAGGCTCCTCCTCCCAGTGAGTAGTTTATTCCATCTGCAAAATGCTTGATAAGCAAGCGTGGGTATCGATAAGGAAAGTGAGACCTAAACTTATTCCCGCTGAGAGGGAAGGCTCAAGACTCATGGATTTGCTGGGTATGGTGGCCCACACCTGTTATCACAGTGGCTCGGGAGGCCGAGGCAGGAGGATCATGAGTTCAAAGCCAGCCTCAGCAAAAGTGAGGCCCTAAGTAACTCAGTCAGACTCTGTCTCTAAATAAAATACAAAAGAGGGCTGGGGAGGTGGCTCAGTGGTTGAGTGCCCCTGAGTTCAACCCCTGGTACCAAAAAAAAAAAAAAAAAAAAAGAAAGAAAGAAAAAAAGGCTCGTGGGCTCGTATCTAGAATTCCTGGAGCATTTCCACAAATTTCTATGAATCCATAAAATGAAGACAGACAACGGAAGGAAAAAAAAATAGGGCAAAAGCCTTCATCAGACACTTCATCAAAGAGACTGTCCAAATTCAGATACAAGCACATGGGAAGGTTGGTTTCTGAGGGACGTGTAAGCTCAAAGCAAAAGCTGGTACGCTAACAGCAACTAGCATAACTAATTTAAAAAAAAAATAACAAAACCAGGTTTTTGGCCAGGATGTAGCACAGCTAGTGTTAGGAATATAAATCGGCACAACTGTTTGGTTAGAGAGTTTAGTAGAGCTGAAGGTCAGTGGTGCACTCCTGTAATCCCAGCTAGTTGAGAGGCCGGGGTGGAAGGATCCCAAGTTCAAGGTCAGTCTGGGCAACTCAGCCAGACCCTGTCTCAAAATGAAATAAAGAAAGGGCTGGGGATGTGGCTCTGCGGTTCGGCACTTGCCGAGCATTGTAAGGCCCTGGGTTTAATCCCCAGCACTGTAAAAGCAAAACAGAAAAAAATTCACTGGAGCTGAAAATGTCCCTATGACCTCTGTATATGTACCCAGCAGAAATCTGTATATTTAGGCAATAAAATCTGTGTTCCCGAGTGTTCACTGTGGCGCTGGTCATACAAGTACGAAAATGTTGGAATTGGGAAAGCGGAGAGAGGTTTAGGGCCAATCCGTTGCCCCAGGAGCCGAGCCCTGGGCAGGTACAACCCCCGGGAGTCTGGCGGAGGACTCGGGCACATCCTTAGAACCTGCGTCCCTCCTGGACAGGTGTCTGCGGCTTGGAGGCTGCGTCCTGCCTGCAACCCCAGGTCTGTGGAGTGCTGAACATCTGGCCCACCAAGGCCTTGGAAAAACCAAGCCTACAAAAACTATCTAGGGAAGGTGGAAATGACCAAAGAAGCA
The DNA here is from genome assembly GCF_902686445.1 of Sciurus carolinensis. Lineage (NCBI taxonomy): Eukaryota > Metazoa > Chordata > Mammalia > Rodentia > Sciuridae > Sciurus > Sciurus carolinensis. The sequence goes on along the minus strand of NC_062220.1, from coordinate 126,176,604 downwards.
AATAGAAACCAAACCAACAACTAAGAAGGAAGCAGACAGATCCATGGCACCAAGTGCCACTTACCAGGGACTTACGGTCGGGTTCGTTTCTTGGACATCAACAGGGCGGGAGGATCCCTGCACTCAAGTCGGCAGGAAGGGGTCTATAGCTGAGCCAGACAGAGGGGAGCTCTGGCGACCTCGGGGGACCTGGGCTCCTGGAAGACCACCCACCTGCCCCGCATCAGTGAGGAAAGAGTCCAGGACTCAGTGCCTGCTGGGAAAGGCCCTGCTGATTTAAGGACGGGGGTTTATCCTGTAGGGTTTGGAATGTGGGCCGGGATCACCGGGCAGGAAGGATGTGACCAAAATGCTTGGATCCCTGAGCCATTAATAACGAAGTGACTCTGGGTCTCTCACACCCACACAACGGCACGTTAAGATCAGGGTGTCTCCAGGTGGGTTAATTGATATTCGGAGGCAGACAGCTCCATGTGGCCCCATCCTGTGCATTGTGGGGTACTGGGTTGCATCTCTGGGTTCTATGCCAGTAGCACCTCTCTCCCCGGTTATGACAACCAAGAAATGTCTCCGGATATTGTCAATCACCCCTGGGGGAGGGAATGCAAACGGCCCCCAATGGAGACCACGGTTATGGACTACAGCACGTGCACCAGCGTGCACGTGGGTAGATCTCAGCAACAAACGCCGGGTGCCAGAAGACCACATCCTGATGCCTCGCTTGACACAGAGGTCAAAGTCAGGCATATCTAACTTGCGGTGTTGGAAGGCTTCGGAGAAGGCAGAGTCTGGGACTCAAATGGGCATGAGAAGGTTTTAGGAGCACCGTCCATGCTCTGGTCTGCATTTGGGGGTTAATTGCATGGCTATGATGAGTTCTTGTATCTGTATTTTAATCATAAGTTTATTTTAACAAACTTTGGGTCAACCTGAGACTCACAGATTCCAAGAGAATGTTCTGAGCTCTCCTTGATTCATGCAAATGGTTTTATAGAGGTTTGCAGCTACCTTAGCTGAGCCTCAAGTTTTCCGAAAGGCCTCAGACCTACTATCCGAGGCTGGGGTTGCAGACGGGACACAGCCTGCTGGCCACAGAAACCTGTCCAGGAGGGATGTAGGTCCTAAGGAGGTGCTCTGAGTCCTCCACCAAGGTTCACCTGGCACACCAGTTCTGGGGGGCAACGTGTGGGCCCCGAACATTTCTTCAACTTTCAATTTCAGCATCTTTGCTGCTCATCTGATAAACCAGAAAAGAACCCTTATGTCCCAGGAAGATATAAAACTATATTTAGGAGAGGCTGGTTCATTAAGTATGTTCAAGATGGATTAAAATGATCCCGAGCTTTGGTTGCAAGAATGCAGAGACCAGTAAATAAATGTACTATTGAAATAAGATTAGCGGAGATGCTTAACCTATTTTGAGAACAAGCTATTTTCAACGCTAAGCACCATCCATTCACATATACATAATTAATGAGCTAATTACAAAGTGGTCTTATCTAATCATTTAAGGAGCCCCCACGTGACCCACCCCTGGCTTCCTGTCTGCTACAGAGTAATTGCATTGCCTTCAAAGTAATACAACTTTATTTTAAAAAAACAATACCCTGTAATTTAGACCCGTTTACGAATTCAAGTCAGCCAGCCTTATACCAAATTAAAACAAACAGGCATGGCAGTGGTCTCTAAATCTTTTTCTCTTTTAAACCAAGAACCTCAAGCCAAGAGTACCGGCTCAAAGTGTTTACGGAAAGCAAATTTTCCCAGAAAAGGAAAAGTTGTCAGATGCCATCTTTTAGCCCAACGCAAAGCAGTTGTGTGAAATCCGCACCAAAGCAATGATACATACAACAGTAATTAGCGAAGATTACACAGTAATTAAAATCACGATGATTATGTGAGTGAGAATAATTTATACAATAATCTCCACGCTCCCCCTGCAGTATGGTACCCGTCCAATAGCGACTCGAGAGCCGGGTTGGGTGATACATTCAAATCACAGCACCGCTAATGACTCGGTGACAGATCGGCCACTGAAATTTAGGCATCAATCAAGTCTCCCACCAGGGCACACGCTTTTGTTTGGATTTCCCAAGGCTACCAAATGGGGGCCCCAAACACGGTGCTAGGTTCTCTCTCTCTCTCTCTCTCTTTCTCTGTCTTCCTAATCTAGTCCACTCCCGTAGCCCATGTTCCCCTTGGAGGAGAGGATTTGCTATCAGTTACTAATATCCACCTGCTTCAGGCAATAATCCTACCCATAATCCTTTGGGGAGCCCCTGTTCCCTCCTTGTGCAGGGGTTTATTGGGACTTGCCCCATGTCCCAGAACCAGGTGAGAACCCTGACTTAGTCCTGAGGTGGGGGTGCTTTTGTTCCCTTGGTCCCTTTCTGACTGTTTCAGTGATGGACATGGGCTTGGGATTTTGGTGGAACCGTTGAGAAGAGAGAGAGATTTCCTCTGCCACTGGATTCGGAGTGGCTGAGCCTGAGCTTGGGGTTGCTGGCCGCCATCTTGCTGCCTCAGTGAGCAGCAAAGCATCATGGAAAGCCGAGGAGAGAGGCTGGCCAGCGACCCCGTCCCCAGGATTCAGGATTCCTGAATCCCTGGCCTAGAGGGGAGCAGAATCATCAAGACCGAGGAACCAGTTGAACGTGGGAACGAGAGTGAGGGATGACAGGCTGGGGTGACTCAAGGTCCCCAGCTCAAGTGGTTTCATGAGTGACAGAGTCTCCCTCCCATCGTAATGTGGATGACAGGTGGGGGGAGGACAAGTGTCCTCAGCAGATCCAAGAGGACAGGAAACAGCAGGCAGAACTCCCGCAGGTGATCAGCGTGTGCCATTAGTTAAGTTCTATCAATTTGAAACTTGGGAGAACCTCAGAGTGAGGGGTCTGGATTTGGGGGTCGCTTGCTTATTTACATCAGGAGACGCAAATCACGAGAGAGTTGCCTGCCCTCAGGTGGAGAGAGAAGCAGCAGGTGAGCCAGGGCAGGGTGCTGTGCACCCCTGCCTCTGGGGAGTCGGGTGGGAAATAAGTTTGAGGAGCACCCAAGGGTGGAAATGCAGAGACCCAGCAAAAAGTTCCAAGACGTGTTCGATCGCAGGCGAGGAAGCCGAGGACTGGAGACTGCCCCCCGCCCCCGACTTGATTTGCCGCTAAGGAGCTGCCGACGTCATGAAGAAAGTTCTGGTGCCCGGGTGAGGGCGGGCCTGGGGCGTGGTCCCGGGCAGAGCAGGACAGGGCCACGCTGCGTGCAGACCTCCTTAGGAGAAGTCTGGACGTGAAGGGAAGAAGAAGTAACTCAGGGGAGCCGGAGAGAGGACAGTGCAGACAGAGAGGACCCGAGGGTGCAGGCAGGACAACTGGGACACGAGAACTGAGGACGCAGGAGAGGCCGGATGGACCCGAGTGTTAATCGGCCAATAAAATGAGGCCAGCGACTGACCACGGAGGACACCCACGTGCGCACCCTGCAGACTCGGGTCAAGCAGTGTCGTCAGCACCGGGCTCTGCCACACCCTGCGGGACCACAGCTGGGGACCCACTGGGCAGCGGGCGGGAGTCCAGGACCAGACGGGGCTCAGTCTCTGCTTGGGGACCCGATGGGCTGTGAGGACAAGAATTAGGGAGAGCCACCGCTTTCCCGCTAGGCCGGCAGGGCAGGGTGCTGGAGGGCGGCCCTGGTCCCACCTGCCGCCAGCTGTCAAGAGAGACCCCTGAACAGACTCCAGCTGCCACCACCAAGCCCACCAGCGCCTTCTCCAGGGGCCACAGCGTGATTTAGTGTCCCCGTCCCCAGAAGAAGTGCATTTATCAGCAGCAGCGGCTGGGCTCCCGAGCAGTAGATCACAGAGCTTTGGGTGTATTTCTCTCGAGTTGACATTGCTTATAAATAACACAGGGCATGACTTGATGCGGTGGGCCGGGGACTGCTTTCTCCTCCTTTCTGTTTTTAAAGTGACCTTCATTCTCAGTCAAATTGGAAAGCGCCTAGGGGCTCATTTAGGGAGCTTGGTCACGTGCTAGGTAAGACAGGGACAGACACCAGACTCCTCTCCTCTGCTCTCAGGTCGAGTCTCCTAGTGGAGGGGACACTGGGCTGTGTGGCAAGCCCCACTCAAACTTAGCACGCGAACGCCCTTTGACCTGGAGAAGCCTTGGCCTGTGCGCCTAAGGACGTGTGTTTCTTGAAGCCTGACAGATTTCTAGGAAGTATCTGGAAAGCACCTGAAAGGCAAACAGGAAGCCCTGGAGTTCAATAGAGCACGACCTAACTTTAAGATCTTCTGCAGGGATTTAAAAGAAGATGGACTTGAGTGTACTGGTAAGGAAAGCTCTCCAAGATACATTGCCAAGGGAAAGAAACGCACCATAAGAGCCGGGTGCAGGGACGCACGCCTGTCATCCCAGCGGCTTGGGAGGCTGAGGCAGGAGGATCACGAGGTTAAGGCCAGCCTCCGCAAAAGTGAGGTGCTAAGCAACTCGGTGAGACCCTGTCTGTAAATAAAATGCAAAGTAGGGCTGGAATGTGGCTCAGTGGTCGAGGGCCCCTGAGTTGAATCCTCTATAACCCCACCAAAAAAAAAAAGAAGCACACCCTATGAATTCAGGAGTAGCATACATAATAGAGCATCGTATCACTTACGATTTTAAAAGCCAACAAATATGCTATTTGCTACAAGTGCATCTATATGATTATAGTTACATAGAGAGAGATGTGGAAGCGTGTATACCAAACAGAAGATGGCTGATCCCTTTGGAAAGTGAGCTGAGATTAGGGGCTTTTAAGTCTTTCATTATATTTTAATTTCTTTTGTCTTTCTGATAATACTGAGTGTGTTAGGAGCAAGGATCACCCACACGGACACGACTGATGTAGAAAATGAACCCTATCTGAACTTCATGTCATGTTATGAACAGGCAAACCATTTTACTTCTATGAAGAGAGAAATTAATTCCTTTATCTTGACATACCGATTTGTAATATCCTTTCTTTACCCCGTCCAACACTTTTCTGTTAGAAGACAAGGGGTAACTCTATTAGTCTTTCTTGGAAATCCAATATTCTTCTCATTATCATAATAATGGTATTTATGCTGTGGTATCATTGAATTCCCCCCTAACCCCCAGGGGAGATTTCACTACAGTTCAGATGTTTTAAATTCAGCTACATATTTCTCTGAAACTGGGCATAATAGGTTGAATTTAGGAAAAAAGATAAAAAAAGAGTTGTTCTGGGTACGGTGGTTCACACCTGTCATCCCAGTAGCTCGGGAGGCTGAGGCAGGAGGATGGCAAGTTTGAGGCCAGCCTCAGCAATGCCTAAGCAACTCTGTGAGACCCTGTCTCTAAATAAAATACAAAATAGGGCTGGGGAGGTGACTCAGAGGTAGAGCACCTGCTTAGCATGTGTGAGGCCCTGGGTTCGATCCCCAGTACTGCAAACATTTAAAATATAATAACAGAAAAAGAAAGAAAGAAAAAAGAAATTTTGTAGAAAAGTTCATTTGCATGTGTAGAAAAATCAATTTTTGATTGTTCCCGTTTGTGGGGTCTGATGTGGGAATCCAATGCCCGCAGAGACTGCGTAGTGGTCCAATCAGGGTAATTAGGACTGCCAACTTTTCAACAATTACCTGTGCTTCCCTTCATGTTCGTGGAGAGAGGACTCACTCACAGATGTTTTGTGCGATTCTCAAGAGCTGGAGGTAAAGGACCCTGGCCAGTGCTCACTGTCTGTCTGGGAGAGACACGTCCCTCTGCTGACCTCAGGTTCCCATCTGTATAATGAACACTTTGGACTAGGTAAGCCCAACGCTTCTGTCCAACTCAGAAGGTCTAGAATTCTAGTTTTAACTATGATTCAAAGGAAAGTTTCACCACGATCAGGGCTTCTTGCCGCCATAGGGCCTGGCATGCAGGAGGCTCTGGACCCATAACAGTCCTTAAGCACTTTTAGGAACAGGACAGATTGTCTTCCACACACTTTGCCGGGTGGGCAATCCAACACCTGTATAAACATCAGAGAGCTGCAGTAGCCGGGCAAATACAAACACAGACTTCAGAGGGGTTTCAAATCCAGGTTCGAATCCTGACTCTTCCACTTACATGCTGTGTGACAGTGAATGAATGATCCACCCTCTCTGAGCCACAATGGATACCGAGCTATGGCTAAATACAGTTCCTATTTCTGCTCCAGTCTTACTGTTTTGATCAGTTATTCATTCACCAAACATTTCAATAGCACAGACTGTAAGTCAGCCCTGGGGACACTGACATGTCCTCAGGACAGACAAGGAGCTTCTTGTCAAATGTCCAAGTGTCTCCCTTGCCTCCTGACCCTCAAGGTTCTGTGACGGCAATTCCACCCTGAGCTTCTCCTGGAGAAGACCCTGGAGATGGTTGCCTGGGGCTGCTGAGGACCTACCCTCCCCGAGGGACAACAGAGGAGCCTGGGTTAGACCACTGCATGCATCCGTTGCTGGAGCCTCACCCCACATTTATCCTGACGACAGCCCCAATTGATTCATGAGGATGCACGAACAGAGAGGTTAAGCCATCGGCCCCATATCACACAGCATGGAGATTGGAATCCAGATACTCTGACTTCAGACGGTGCCTGGAAATCACCACCACACCCACAATCTCCCATACAAACAGGTGCGTAAGGGCAGAAGCCCTGGGTTACAGTCCCTCTTCTGTAACAGGATTTGATTAGGAAACTTGCATATCACGGGACTCAGCATTAGCATTCTCCACTGGCCACTTCCCAGCTGGTTTCTGCTGCCTGATGCACTGGTGGGCAGGGGAAGCCAAGGTAGAAAGGGAAAGTCCTAATTTTTGAAGACAACACACATCCTTCCTCCCCACAGACCTTTGTTTTTAATTAAGAGCAATGATCAGACAATCTTGCTTTGATTAATTCCCCGGATGCACCCCATTGCTAAAGGCTCCCTTTGATATCTTCTACAGCAAATATTTCCGTCTAAGATTAACGCAGACGTGGGCCGGGTATTTGCTATTTGCTGAATAGGCCCAAAAGGGGCGCGTGAACCCCCCGTCCCCCTCTTTTGGTTGAGAGAGCCCCCGCTTTGGAGCAAACAAGACTCAGGCCAGGAAGGGTTTCTCTGGGCCCGCTCATCAGCCTGTGAGTTTCCTTCCTGTCTTATCACCCCTATCCTTCTGTCATGGCGCAAGCAGCGTGCACTTCATCTTAATTACGCATCTGCTTGATCCATAATGTCTGATTTAGGGCCATTAAGCCCCAGTGACAAGAGGGCTGCTTTTGAAAGGAAAACCAAGCGAACCCAGAGAAATGGACCTGAAAAGCCAGAGGGAAGGTGGATTTAATCCGTGCCACTGAGGACCCGTTGGGGCGACCCACTGCGGGCGAGCCTGGGGATCTGTGAGCATCTCCTCTCGGCTGTGACCTCATTAACATGCACCTGTGGCCTGGAAATGATGGATCTGCCTTTCGTAAAGTTAAAATCTGTGGGTGAAAGATCGTCCAGCTCACTTTCCCCTCTCCTTCTTCCTCCTTCGTCTTTCTTATTTTTTTGTCTTTGTCTGTTCATTTGTTTTAAGATGGGGGTCTCAGGATGCTTCTCAGCTTGTTCTCAAACGAGACTCAAGCAGTCCTCAGCCTCCTGGGACGACAGGTGTGCCCCTCTGCACCTGGTTTAATTCTTTATATCACTTCTCATTAAAAGCGATAATTAGGGGCTGGGGAGATAGCTCAGGTGGTAGAGTGCTTGCCTTGCAAGCACAAGGCCCTGGGTTCGATCCCCAGCACCCAAAAATAAAAAGCAATAATTAAAAAAGCAAACTTTTTTTTTTTTTTTTATAAAGAAAACTTTAAAACCATAACTATCCACACGTGGAAAACGAGTAAGGCTGAGGTAGAGGTCACTGTAATGACGAGTGATCTTTAAGGTTCACGCCACTATTTAAAATAATTGGAAAACCATGCTTTGCAGAGGTTGGCGTTAGATCCTCGTCATTTTGACCCTCTGAGCCAGCGAGTCCAATCGTCTCTCATGGTGACATTTGAGGAAGTGGAGGCTGAGAGAGTCACACTGTCATTAGGGAGGGGCAGGGGAGTGGCCCAGGCTGTCAGGACTGTGGCTATCTGTGCCTCTCGGCCAGAAGAATGGCCGGCCGGAAGGACAACCTTGCAGCTCAGATTCCTTGGGCTATGGGTGAACCTCAGGAGCAGGACGACACTCTTACCTGGGGCTGAGGACGCAGCTGCTGACGGCCGACTGCCGAGAGGGGCTCCTGTCTGTGGCCAGGGACAGGGTACAGCTCAGCCAGGACCGCAGACTGCCCTCTGGCTGGGAGCTGACCAGGGAGACGCTGTCTCTAGAATCAGAATGCAGCACAATGACAAGCGCCGTCCCGGCAATACCCAGACATCCCTGCACCGCACGGGCCAGGCAGGACCTCCCTCACTGTCCCGCAGAGCGGGAGCCAGGGCTGTCCCCGGCACACAGGTGGGCGAAGTGGGTGGGGAGGGGCCGACAGGGTCCCAGCCAAGGTCGGCCGGCCAGTCGATGACGACATCTGGGCGTAAGCCCTGCTCCTTCAATTCCGATGCCCGTGCTAGCGTACACGCTCCAACATAGATGTCAAGACCTCTAGGATTTGGGCTTAGAACTTGACATTGAAATTTTGGGGGAGGTACTGGAGATTGAACTCTGGCACTTGACCACTGAGCCACCTCCCCAGTCCTATTTTGTATTTATTTAGAGACAGGGTCTCACTGAGTTGCTTAGGGCCTCGCTTTTGCTGAGGCTGGCCTTGAACTCATGATCCTCCTGCCTCAGCCTCCTGAGCTGCTGGCGTGAAAGGCATGCACGACTGTGCCCGGCTTGGCATTGAATTTTATCCCAAATGAGATGTTCATGGAATAGGTCAAATGTGACAGTCTTAACTCCTTATCTTAACCAGAGTGTCTTTGTGAACAGGGATTTTTCTTCTGTGCTCTGTGATACTAAAAGCAGCACAGGAGAGATCTATGCAGATATTCAATAATTATTTCCTGGTTGATGTACCAGGAGATGGTGTGTGCGTGTGCGTGTGTGCGTGTGTGTGTGCGTGTGCATGTGCGTGTGCGTGTGTGTGCGTGTGTGTGCGTGTGTGTGTGCGCGTGCGTGTGCGTGTGTGTGTGCGTGCGTGTGCGTGTGTGTGCGTGTGTGCGTGCGTGCGTGTGTGTGTGCGTGTGTGTGTGTGCGTGTGTGTGTGTGTGTGTGCGTGTGTGTGTGTGCGTGTGCGTGTTGTCTACAGGACACTCTGTATCAGTCACCGTGAGCGTGGAGCCACACACATGGACTTAACCTGACCCTGTCCTCAGGACTCCAAGCAAGTGGAAACACATCTGTATAAATAACTATAAAATAAAGGAGAAATTACAATACTGTAGGGAGGGACAGAGAATAGAGTCTAGGATTAGCAAGTAGGGAGCCTTGATTTGCTTCTTGGAGGCACGTGGGAAGGTCCCAAGTAGTGGCAGGAGAGCTATGTCTCCTGGGAAGGTTAGGACTTGGCCACACAGGAACTGGAAAAGAAATTTTAGAGAGAAGGGCCAGTGTACATATAAGGATGGGGCTCCTTAAAGGTTAAGGCATAGATGACATGGAAAGGTAGATCGAACGTGCAGGACACAAATGTCCATCTCCAAAGTCTATTCTGGGGCAATGGGGAGCCATTGAAGGTGCTTGAGGACCATGGCATGATTTAGATCTCTGTCTAAATGAAACTGGACAGTTCAATCACACACCCCTTGTGTCGTATGATGACCATGAAATCAAGCTCTTGTTGGCATGGCTGATACTTTTCCAAGTGGGTGTGGCTATTCCCAGAGTGAACTGCACAGAGACAGTCAGGGCCTCACCCTTGTGAGCTGCTCGGTTCTACTTGGGGTTTAACTTACATTTCTTTTCGGCCACTGTTGTTGCTACAATCCACCGCTGTCTGCACACTAGAAATAAGCACAAGAGGGGGTGTGTTACATTTTTGCTGCCGGGCGCCAGGGAACTTGGTTTTTCAACATTCGACCTGCTGGTGGTTGAATCCTCCCACTTTCAAAATTTGCTGCTGTGTGATCTTGGGGAAGCTGCTTGCCCTCTCTGAGCCTCTTCTCTCTTCCTTTGTAAAACGTAGCTAATGATAGGGCTCTGTCTCCAGATTCTGGAGCAAGTAAGTGCAATAGCCCTTATAAAGCTCTCAGCGTGGTTCCTGGCAAATACATAGCGCTAATTAAATGGTAGCAACCATTCCCACTACTTTAAAAAAGTACAACCCGCACAGCTGTTATTAATAGCATCGTTACTGCCACAAGCAAGGCATTTGCTTTTCCTTCTTTGTCAGGCTAGCAAATCAGATGTGGGGCAGGATAGCTTCCCAGGGCATTGTGGGAAACTCCGGAACTAATTACGACCGCAGCTACTCTTCAGGGAGAATCCCTCCATTCAACAAACACGCCGTCAGCACATCTCATGACCCAGCCCGAGCAGCGTCTCCATTTTAGAGCTGAGCAACGGGACGCCTTTGTCTAAGATCACATTTTGAACGCCAGATCTGTGGGGCCTTTTAAGGTCCTGCCAGTGTGCACGTGCCCCGTCCAGACCACCAAGCCACAAACCTCAGAAAACCAAGACGCCATCTCAGCCCCGGGCCTGTGTGGCTTTATTCTCTGCTGGAATTCGGGTGCTTCCCTCCTTGGAAGTCCTGATCATTTCCTCTGAGGGATGCACCTGCTGCTGCTGCCCCTTAGTCCCTGTCCTCAAGACCTGTCAGCCTCAGGGGCTTCTATTTGCGTGTCCCTGTCCCCACCAGAATGCAATGTCCCCTGTGGGTCAAGCACAAGTCATAGGCGTCTTAACAGGACCAGGCGTCCTCAGGCCGTGCCCGGAGAATCCAACAGGAAAGGGGTCAGTAAACTATGGCTCTGAGCCAAATCCGCCCTGCTACCTAGTTTTTATTTTGTTTTATTTTTTCTGTGATTGCTTCATGCTTTCATGGCAGAGAAGAGTAGCTGCGACGGAGGGAGACTCTGTGGTCCCCAAACGCTATATATTCACCAGCCGGTCATTCAGAGGAAAGGATCCCCAATGGGACCCCAGCACCAGGGGGCGGGCAGAATCACCGCTGCCCGGTGTCCCCACCCTGAGCCCTAATCCCAGGAACGGGGCCTGCGCGCCTTCCCTTCCACCTGCCCCGGGGGTGCTTCCTATCAGGGTCCAGCGGCTCACCGAGGCGCTCCCCGGGGCTCAGACCCTCCACTCCCACCCTCGCCAGCCGGCGGGAGCCCCGTGGGGGGCTCAGGATCCAGACCCCACCCGCTGGAGAGGCTCCTCCCTCCGCACTGGAGACCCACGTGCTCCGTGCCGTCCACCGCTGCCCGACGCACGGCTGCCCTGAGCGCGCACGTTCCCGGCGCGTCTGCCCGGGCTCCGCGCCTGGGAGGATCCCTGAGCGCCACCTCGGTCGATCGATGGATCGATGGCGGGAACCACATCAGCGGGCTCCCAGCCCCTGTGGCTTCCCCTCGGGCTCAACCTGGCGGAGGAGGGAGGAGCGGGCGGGTGGCGTGTTCATTCTCCCGGCCTGGCTTCTACTGGAAAGGCCAGCGCTGCTCCTGCCACCAAGCCCTCTCCACAGGGGCCTCCTGCCCACTCCTCCCTCCTCCTTCCCTTCTCTCTGGATTCCAGCCATCGCGCCCTCTCTTGCCCCTTCCGTCCTGGTGGCCATTGTTGCTGACCCCAGGTGCTGCCTGTCCATTCCCCAGGCTCCCCTATGCGACATCCCAGCCTTGCAAAAATGGTCCCTTTAGGAAGCGCTTTTCCTTTGGAATTTGCCTTCTGCTTCCCACCAGCATCGACTACCGACAGATTCTCATCTCAGTTCCATCTTAACAGGAAGATCTGGGCTGGCCAGGCCAGGGTCCCTTGGGGTGAGCAAGCAGGCAGCAGACTCAACCACCACTGCATTGTTCAACTGGAGTTTAAAAAAATGGCAAAGCCTCTATCCAGGGATAGTGGCACACGTCTGTCATCCTAGCAGCTCGGGAGGCTGAGGCAGGAGGATTGAGAGTTCAAGGCCAGCCTCAGCAACTGAGGGAGGCCCTGTCTCTAAATATCTAAATAAAACACTAAAAGGGCTGGGGATGTGGCTCAGTGGTCAAATGGCCCTGGGTTCAATCCCTGGTACCAAAAAAAAAAAAAAAAAAAAGAAGGCAAAGACTCTAAAGTGTCAACCTTATAAAAAAAAAAAAAAAAGTGATCAGTGGCCAGCATCCTTCGCTCCTCCCCTCCTAAGCCTATGGCTTGGGAAAGATCCCGCAGGAGGACAAGGATGTACTGTGGAAGCAGCCCGCCTCCCCTCATTGCCATGGTGCCAGCATCCACTGCGGGTGAATTGGCACCACCGATCAGGCACAGAAGCTGCGGAGCAGAGGCCAGGCGTGACCAGGTGGTCCGTCTAATACCCACTTGGAATGAAATAGCATCCAGAGCAAAGGTGGCGTCCAGCCTGCACCCTGCGTTACCCACCAGTCGAGACGGTTTCAACAAAACAGAGGGTGTTTCAAATAAAGAGACGGACTGGGAACTTCTGGGAGCTGAAGAGCTCCTGCGAGCTGTGCCCCACACTTATTTATGAGTGAATAAATGTTGAAGCCACCCAACACCTTTGTCATGGGGTCTGGAGCGGAGGCCTGGGGCGCGAGTGAGGGAGAATTCCAGCAGAAGCAGGGAAGTCTTGCCTTTTCTGCTCCTGAGAAGCACCACACAGATGGGGTGGAATCAGCCACTCTGCAGGCTCTGTACATGTCACGGGTTAGTGGTCCCGGCAGGTGCTCGAGCCATACCACATGGTTCTGGTGCTGGGAGACACCACCCGGGCTGCCAAGGGGCAGCAAGAAGACCCCAGGAGGAGGAATTAGCCCTAAGTTTCCCTCTCTCGCTACAATCTTATCCTTAGCTGGAATTTTCTGGAAGCGTTTGCTGTGGTATAAAAACCAAAGGGGTCTCTGTTTAAAGAGGCTGTTAGAAATCTATCGACTCCTTCATTAGGTGAGGTTTCTGGGGAACAGCTCAGTGAGGCAGGAATGAGTCTGCCTGTCTCCCTAAGTCATAACACGGAGCGCTCGCCATGGCTACATGTGGGGTGGGCAACCAAGGCTGGGCGGGCAGCTGACCTGTCCATGGTGCTGATCCATTTGGTGGCACCTGGGACTGGACCCCTCACCTCCTGACCTGTGGGCAGTGTTTCCTACTCTCATCTTGATGCATGTGGCTTTTAAAACAAAGAACTTGGGCCAAGAATTTGTAAACAGAGGGACTGATGATAAGAAAGGTAATTGATTAAACGTCTTCCGACATCTTCCTTTCGGGTGAGTCTGGGCCAGACGACTGCAGTCTAAATGCAAATACTGCCCAGCAAGTGGCTCCGTATCTCCTCAGTGACAGACATGAGCTCCCCATGGTGACAGGTCGGCTACTGGGCAGAGAAGAGAGACCCTGACAAGGGGAAGGAGGAAACAGAGTCTGTTTTACAAGACAGCAGGGCCTCCCCTCTAGAAGCGTGGGTGACAAGGTCAGCCTGGAAATCCAAGCACGGCTCCCTCATGTCCCGTGGACACAGTGGCAAGATTCTTGACTCTTCCGAGCCCCAGTTTCCTCATCTGACAGTGACAGGAACCTCAGAGAGCTGTTGTGGGCACGTAGCATGGTACCTGGCACGTGGGAAGGTCACCAGAGAAGTACCGATCATTCAACTCATGGTTACTTCCTGAGATGCCGAAGCAGACGTCCTGCCTGCGGCTCCCACTCCCTGTGGATGCCATTAGCTGGGCAGCTGAAGCCAGGTGCCCTGTGTGCTCTCCTGTGCAGCCTGGACCAGGTGACAGCCTTCTGAGATGGTGGCCGAAGTCTTTCGAGCTGTTCTCCCAGGCCTGGGGCATGCTCGGTACTCTGGGGGGCAAACTCGAAGTAAGAAAGGGCCGCCGGCTGTGCCAAAGGCCGCCCTCCCATGAAGCAGGAAACCTTAGAGTCAGGGTCCATCCCTGAACACGTTTACCCAGACGGATGTCGCCGGAGGCAGCCGCCATCTCCACTTGGACCCAGATCTCTCTGCTTGTCCTTCCGAAGCCTCATTTTAGCCAGGTTAGAAAAAGAGCGTGTGTTGGGAAAACGTCCAGCTTATACTCAACCCAGCTGTCGAGGACGTTTTTCCGGAACATTTGTCTCAGACTGACCCAGCTAGGGATCGGTGCACTTGTCGCTGATCCAGAGGTCAGAGGGCACCCGGGGGTCTCTCCACACCCACCCAAACTCCCACCCAGAGCGACAGACAGAGCAGCTGCAGACTCTGGGCCGGGAGTAGAGGGGCGGTCTCCAGCCAGCGCAGCAGGCCCTGCATGGACAATGGGCAGGCTGCAGGCCCGGGGGACCCACCCACAGCTTCCCTCCATTAACCCAGGAAGGGACACCGCAGTCTAGTTAGGATGCCAGCCCTGCTGCGGGCAGGCTGCTGTGAACGCCGCTGACGCTCTGCGTCACATTTCCAGCCTGGAAGGTCTGCTACACTCAGGCCTAAATCCCAACAGGGAGGAAGATGATGGTTCCTGATTTGAACAGGTGTCTCAGAGAACCTCACCTGTAGCTGGAGCCTGCCTCTCTCTCTCTCTCTCTCTCTCTCTCTCTCTCTCTCTCTCTCTCTCTCTCTCTCCCTCCTTGAGTGGGTTTGAATCCCGATTGAGAGCTCAGTTTGGAGAAGTATCAAAAACCAATCCCTCGGACCCAATCCGAACCTCTTACTCCAGGCAAGGATGCCCGGGTCATGGAGGAGATGCCAAGATGGGGAAGGATCCAGAGCGGCGCCGAGGGGCAGGAGATGGGGACTCAGCTCTGGATGGACTTCTTTTCGTTGTTGATGATCCTCGGGCTCAGAGGCCGTCAGAGAGCACGCTTGGTCCGACGCTGATTCTTTGAAACGTGTTGAAACTTCTTTCCAGGTAAGACCCACCCCGGTTTTCCCAGTCCTGGGTGTTATTGGAAATCGATATTGGGCTTCACTCTCCAATCCACGTGGAGGCCTTGGGTTAGGACCAAGGGCCACTGGGCATTGGGACATGCTCCCTGTGAATCATCAGCCTGGGGTCTGGCTGGCTGCACAGGCTTCCCAATCATGTCCTGAAGCCCGTGTTTGGTTTCATGTCTTGAACGTCTTACTCTCTTTTTTTGGTACCAGGGATTGAACCTGGGGTGCTTAACCACTGAGCCACCTCCAAGCCCTTTTTATATTTTATTTAGAGACAGGGTCTTGCCGAGTTGCTTAGGGCCTCGCTAAGTTGCTGAGGCTGGCTTTGAACTCGTGATCCTCCCGCCTCAGCCTCCCGAGCCGTTGGGATGACAGGCGGGTGCCCCGGAACCGGTGGACGTTTTACCTTTTTTTGAAGCAGGAAGCCCACCTGTGCATTTCATAGGGGACCCCACAAGTGGTGTGGCTGATCCTACCTGGGGCTTGGGGGCATTTTAAGGGTCTCAGGGGTTCCCGTGGGCCATTCTGAGAGGGGAAGAAGGATGGGAGAGAGGTAAGGAGGAAGGGAAGAAGGCCAGGAGGAGAAAGAGACCCACTTGGTCACTTCTCTTGCTCAGGGACACAGAGCTCCCACTTTCTAGAACATGCCTCTCTCTGCCCCAGACCCTCCCGGGGCTGGCTCCTCCCTCCCAGAGAGGCTACCACCACGGTGCCCTCGGAAGGGGACAGCTCTCCCAGCAGCCAGGACCAGCCCAGGGCTGCCAGCAGGAGAGGGGTGGGTGCACTTTCTAAAATTAGGCGCCCAAAGGCCGTAACTCGCAGGAGCCAAACCTCCTAAAGCGGGCGCCAGGGCGGCTAGGGGTGTGTGGTGTGCGTCCTGCAAGGGTTAGAAAATGCAGGTGAACTTGGAGGAAAATAGAGGAAGCCACCGGCAGTGTTAGAGCCTCGTCCTTTTGTTTGCTTGTCTTGTTTGGGCTTTTTCTGTTTTTGATGACGCGGGGTCTTCCTGAACAGAGATGTCTGGTTCTCCGCACTGGCTCACCCAGCGCTGGCTGCCGGTCCTCTCTGCTTCCTGTCTCACACCCACTGCCCAGAGGAGGCTGAGGTGGGCAAGGGCAGACCTGGGTTCCGACTGTGCTAATATGCTGTGCGACCTTGACCTTCCGTGAGAGGAGAAGGAACAGAGCAGGTGGCACTCCCAGGTCTGGGTTCTGACCCGCCTGTGGCAGCAGGAACCAGCCTCGCCAGAGGGAAAGACCCAGAAGGACTGGCCAGCTGCAGGCTCCTTAGCGCCGCGTGTGGAAGGAGACCTCTCCCTGCTTCCCAGGCGGTGCCGCGAGGCTGGGGCGGGGGAAGAGTGACAAGCCGAGGTTGCCAAGGCAACTCCCGGGATGAAGACCTTTGGCCACCTGCAGGGTGGACGGCCTGGGACACGGTGAGCTCCGTCCAGCCGGCACTGACCGTGGTCCATGGCAACTGGAGCCTGACTGTCTCCTGAGAAGGGACAGAAGCCCTGACGCTGGCCTGGGGGCTCCCCAACCCCCAGCCCTCTGAACTTGTACCTGGAATGGCTCTTGTCAAGCTGCCCCCTAATTCTGCACGACCGCGGCTCCCACGTGTGCACCCCGACCCTGCTCTCGGCCAGGTTCCTCCAGGAAGCCCTTCGGCTCCAGCAGCCCCGCGGGGGGGCAGCGGGTGGGACAGGAACCCCCGATCTGCTTGCGGCCATTTCCTGTGGCTCATCCTAGTAGGATTGTGCCACTTTACAGAAGAGGTGTTGGAACTAGACCAGGCCTGGCTTCCCGACATTCGCTCGACGGACTCGGCGGAGACAAGGGGCCGTGAGCCCGGTCGGGCCGGCATCCGGTGTCCCCCCATCCCAGCCAGCCAGCGACACCCCCAGCCCCGGGACGCCTCGGGGCTCCCAGGAGGCGTGTCCAGCGCCCCAACCTGTTACCTCTCTGTGTCGCTGTCGCTGGAGGCCACCTCTTCCAGGGCCGCCTGCAGGTCGGCGATCCGCCGGATGGACGTCTCCAGGTCCGTCTGGAGGGTCTGCCTCACGGTGGCCAGCTCCTCCACGTACTTCTCCTGCGGACACAGACCACAAGCCCACGTGGGCCTTGAGCAAGAGCCCACCCGCCCAAGAGTTCTCAGGGGCCGGGCGCCCAGGCGCACGCCACTAGGGGCAGCTCGGGAGGCTGAGGCAGGAGGCTGGCGAGTTCAAGGCCAGCCTCAGCAACTTAGCGAGGCCCTAAGCAACTCAGCGAGATCTGTCTCTAAATAAAATACAGAATCAGGTGGGGAGGTGGCTCTGTGGTCAATCCCTGGTACCAAAAATGAAAGAGTTCTCAGGGCTGAGCCTCCAGTTCACAGAGAATCTGCAAGAGGCAAATACCGCAGGCTCTGCCTGGGGACAGAGCTCACTGCCCCGGCAGGGGTGCTGCGGCCCATACACACCCAGGGTCCCGAGCTCAGGCCGGCTCCGCTGGACGTGTAAATGCACAGACCTCCACCGGCCCCAGCTGCTGCCTTCCGGCTGAGCCCTGGGGATGGATCTGGTGCAGCAGGTTGGGGGAAGGCCGGCACAGGGATGGTCTCCTTCAACTCTGTCCCCTGGACGCCCCCACCTCTCTGTGCTGGGCAGCAGCAAAGGTGCAGATGGAAAACCCAGCAGAGCAGACCCTCGGGCTGGCCTGATGGAGGACTGCTGGGGCCAGCATGGCGGGCAGTGCTCCTGCCCTTGCGTCTCCCTCCGGGCAGGTGGGTGGTGATGATTGCTCCCACTTCCCAGATGGGAACCAAGGTCTGAAGACGTGAAGCCTTAACGCAGTGCTGGAATTTGAGCTTGGTCCACCTCTTGGTGCTCGGTCTCCATGCTCAGTACTCTCCCACACAGACCTACTCGGATCTTGCTCTGCCTCTCTGGAGAAGCTCTGCCTACTTCCTCACACCCCTTTAATGCCGTGACCGTCAGCGGAGGGTGGTCTTGCCCTCACTGGCATCTAGTGGGCAAAGGCCAGGGAGGACTGTGTGGCCCTAATGTCGCTAGTGCTGGGTCTGACACCCTGGGCTACACCTGGAGTCCAGCTCCCGGAAATGGATCCAAAGGCAAAGCAAGGCTCCGAACCCCAGGACGCTGGTGCTCTGGATGGCAGGAGAAGCTGAGAGCCATCGTCCCCAGCCACAGGCCAGGGTTAGGGAAGTGACAGCGGGTCCCTTGGATGCCATTAGGCAGACTTTAGCCTGAGCAGTGAGGGTGGTGGCCACGGGACAGGCTCCTGGGAAACACAGTGAGGCGAACAGAACAGAGAAACTCACAGCCAGATCCACGCCGATCCCATGTGCACGCACACACATGCACACGGGCGAAAGGTGGAGCGCGCCTTTGCACTGTGATTTAAAGGAACACACACATACCTAGTGGTGAGAGTGTGCAGGGGGAGATGAGGATTTACAGTCAGACTGAGTGCAATTCCCAGCTCCCCACAGAATTCACTAGCTGTGTGACCATGAGCAGCTCGCCACCCTCTCTGAGCCTGGAATTTTTTTTTTTTTTTTTTTGACAAGGAAACCAAGGTCAGAAGGGTCACTCAGGGCAAGTAAGGGGCAGTTCTGCCTATACCCCAAAGGAAGCCAGGGCGGATCCTGGTGGCTCCCTGTTTCAGAGGCACGCTCAGCTCTCCTTGGCAGATCGGCTCGTCCATCCTTGTTATTGTGCCTGTCAAATGATTTTGAGTCTTTTCTAATTCTGAAGAGAAAAAGGCAGTCGGCGAAGCCCAGGTCTGTCCGGGGGCCTGGCCTGGCTGCGGAGAAGCGGGGGCTCGGAGGGAAGCAGAGGCGGCCTGAGAGGGAGGGGCTGGCGGTCCCTCCCCAGCCCTGCTCGGGTGAACCCTGACCCTGTGAGCATCACGCAGCAGCCACAAAGTTCTGAAGTTCAACCCTCAGGGAGCCTCCTGGTAAGTGGAGGAAAGGGACAGAGAGGGGTGCTCTGTCTCAGCAGTGGACGGGCTGGGACTAAGCAGGTGGGCAGAGGAAATGGGGACCTGAAATGAGTCAAAGTCATAATCCTTTAACAATAAAAGTTCACCCTGGAACTGGGCTGCCTGGGTTCCAATCCCAACTTTGTTGCTCAATGCTGTGTGACCTTCAGCAAGTAACTCAACCTCTCTGACCCTCTGTTTTCGCATTGGTAAAAGGAGGGCTGTAGTCATCCCTCCTTCAAAGGTTATTGTGGGGAGTAAACAGACTTGGTCCAGTGGGAAGGCTCAACTAACGGTGGCACTACCATGATTTAGTTCTCAGAGGAGAGTGAGGAGGCTGTCCTTATGTCACGGAGGAGACTTGCCAAGGTCACACAGCAAGTCACGAGCCCAGAATGCAGGACTCGGGCTCCCAAAGTCTTGCAGAGAAAAGACAGGAATGCCAAGCAAGGCGGCCAGGAGCGTGACTCGACTAGCCTGAGGGAGCGCCATCAATAGGCCAGGCGCCGGGACCCAGGGGCTGCGTCAGACACAGCAGAGCAGGCTCACACCCGAGAGGGGCCCGGGAGACCAGCGTCGGTGCCCTCAGAAATCAGCCAGTCTCACCTGCTTCAGCTTGAGAACCAGAGTCCGCTGATTGCGGAGAGCAGTCATTAAGCTGCAGGATGCAGAGGTCTCCCTGGGGCAGACAAGACAAGGCCCGCCAAGTCCCAGGAGAGATGGGGAGGAGGACGCACCAGACACCAGGAGAAGGGCCACAAGGGAGGCCCGTCCAGAGGCCCACCTGGAGGTCAGGCCTTCTTCCACCCACATACAACGGGCGGCCCACCAGACTAACAGCGCTTGGGGCTGCTCCTTGTACGTGGAGTTATGTTCTGAGGCCAGGTGTCAGCGTGGCCTCCTCTTCCGTTAGACGCAGACCATGGCGACGTCTAGGAGGTGGAGAGAAACTAGCATATAAAACGATTTAGGTCATTAGAAGTAGGTTCGGCAGAAACCCACAGAGACGGAGCATGTGCGCAGAGACGGACAGTGACGACACTGTCACGTAGTGCTCTTTACGCCGAGATAGACACCCCGCCCGCAGACAGGCTAGCGTGTGTGATCCGTCATCCACTCTTCATTTCCGACATGCCTGCATGCCATGGGCATTAGCTGAGCACCTACTATGTGCTGGCTCTACTTCAGGCACGGTCAGTGCTGAGTGCTCACGTGCACGGAGCTAACCTCCCAGGATGCTGCTGGTCTCTGGTCCCAGCAGGCACCCACCCATCCGTGTTTGGGGTTGGAACGAATGGTGTTCATGCAAGGCTGCTGGTGGGGATCGAGAGGAAGCCGGGGCGTGTAGCACGCAGATAAAATGGGCACCTGTCGCCCCCGCCCAGGGCTCCAGACACCCACGATCCCCTGTTGAATTTGCAGACGGTTCCCTCAGAAGCACGAGGCACAGAGAGGGCCTTGTGGGAAAGCAGTTTATATGATAATTAATGACTGCAATTAAGCTCGTCTCCTCTCATGATGTTCAATTAGAGGCTCATACTGCAAACGGTTGTTTGTTGTTTGTTTTCTCTGCCTTAGCATTTCCGGGCCCAGAGGATGGCTCCTGTCTGCAGAGCACAGCACTCTCCTAGGTCAGTTTCTGTGGCCCCGGTCAGTGGTCCCAGCCCCAGCTCTCCAGGGTAACTTCCCCTGCCCTGTGTTAGGGACGCTGCGGATCGATCGATCTCAAAGACACCCGGCCCCCCGTGAAAATTCATCATTATTTTCTCTTTCTTTTTCCGGTGGTGCTGGGGAATCGAACCCCAGGCCTCACGGGTGCTAGGCAAGCACTGTACCCACCGAGCTATAAACCCAGCTCGTGGTTATTTTCTTCCGATTCAGTAAAGACAAACAGAACCTCCAGGTAGCTGCGTGTAGCGCTTATGCAGATGTGCAAACACCCCCAGTGTCTGACACGCACCTTCCTCAATAAACACGAAGCACCTACTTATGAGCATCTGAGCGATCGGCAACTGGCCAGCCTTTCCTGCTTCAAATCGAGAACCAGAGACTTGAATTTTGCACAGACTCGGCCCAAACTGGATCAAAAGACAGTATTTTATATGCTTAATAAATACTGAACATACACAATAGATGTAGAATGAATGAAGGAAGGAATGTGCTGTTTGCAACCCTCGCACATGTTCTGCTACATGGTTAAAATATCCTTTCTCAGTATCTAGAAGAGCCCTCAGCGTCCAGTACCACAGCAACAGAAGGTAACTCGAGCCGTTTGCCACCAAGTGGTGGCAATGGTGACTGTCCCTCCTGAGAGATCAAGTGGCTCTCGCTCTGCCTTTGGACATGACGCCGGATATTCTGCCAAGGATATGGGTCAATTTGGTTATCAGAAAGTCAGGCAGGCAGGGCTTCGTTCCTCTCTCAGACTACGGTGACGTCCACCTGCTCCGGCCCAGAGGCGTCTTGGTCCCTCGCTGTCCCCATCACACAGAGGAGCACCTGCTCTGGCCCCAGAGGCGTCTTGGTCCCTCGCTGTCCCCATCACACAGAGGAGCACCTGCTCTGGCCCCAGAGGCGTCTTGGTCCCTCGCTGTCCCCATCACACAGAGGAGCAGGCTGAGGCTCCGGGAGGCTAAGCCTCTGGTTTCTGGCTGCTCCTGCTTCCTCCCAGGGTGCCTCTGGAGGTGCGGGAGTCTTGCCAGAAGGAAAGCACAGTCTAAAGAACAGTCACTGCTTCCTGCACATTGTCCAAGGGTCACTTGCCTGGGAGAAAAGAGGCTGCCTGGGAAAATCACAGCCCCATGAATGGCGCCCCAGCAGGGGCTCCGGAGCCACCTCGCAGTGGGATGAATGACAATCAGTACACAGCGTTTGGTTCCGTTTTGGGAACAGGAAGAGTCGGGGTGTCCCTCAGAAAATCCAAAGGGTCTGCCTCAGGTTGTGCGAGGTCAGAGTGAACCAGCCCGACTTCAGCAGGAGCAAGGACGGGGGGCCTGGGGTCACTGCCGCCTGGGGTCCCTTCTCCATAATCGTCCTGCCGATTCATTGTTTCATTCTATTTTTATGATCTTGTAATAGACACAGAGAGACTCATCAAAGATCCTGCTGGACTCCATTTTCAGTTGCTATGACAGAACACCTGAGGCTGGATGATTTATATGGGAAAGAAGTTTATTTTGGCTCAGGGTCTAGAAGCCCACGAGCACAGCGCAACATCTGCTTGGCTTCTGGTGAGGGCCACGTGCTGCTGGACTCACGGCAGGAAGACGGAAAAGCAGAAGGGGAGTGGGCATGTGTGGCAGAGGAGCCCAGTTCAAGGCAGCAAGGGGAGGGGCCCGGTGCTTGGTGACAACCCACTCTTAATTTTTTATTTATTTTTTTTTATTTTTGGGTCATAGGAATTGAACTTGATGGTGCTTAACCACCGAGCCACATCCCCAGTCCTATTTATTATTTTTTATTTTTATCTTAAGACAGGGTCTTGCTAAGTTGCTTAGCACCTCTCTAAATTGCTGAGGCTGGTCTCTAACTTGTGATCCTCCTGCCTCAGCCTCCCAAGTCACTGGGATGACAGGCACGCGCCACCACGCCCGGCCTGACAGCCCACTCTGAAGGTAACCAATAAGGTCCCCCAAGGGTGGGAGTTCATTCCCACAGGAAAAACATCAATTGCTCCTGAAGACCTAATCGCCTCTTAAAGGTCCCGTCACCTCTCAGCACATGGCCTGGGGCACTCGCCCTGGATATGAGTTTTGGTGGGGACAAACCAGATTGAAACCTTGGCAGATCCCAAAGACACACAGCTAGAAAGCGGCAGAGACAAGCTGCAGCCTTTGCATTTCCCACAGCTCCTCCTTCGCCAGTGGCAGACATGTCTAATCAATCACCACCCAGACCCAGGCCCTCTGGGCTCACAGTCTATTCTCTGAACTGCCAAGTACTTGAACCTGTGCTGCCTGGTGCTTCCTCTGCCAGCATCCACTGGAACACCCACCTCTGCCATGCCGGGAAAATTTCAGTCCTCCTGGAATACCTTCCACTTGCTCAAAGAATAATAAGATGGTCCCCACCTCACCCTGGTTCAACTTAAGACTTTTTGATTTTTCTAATGGTGCCAAACCAACACCCTGCAGTAGAAACCATGTTTCAGATTTTGAATTTGGGTCTTTTCCCAAAATATCCTGTCCCGTGATGCTGAGCGGCATCAGTGAACCGCGGCTCCCAGTTAGCCCCACCCACGGTCACCAGGGGAATGGCCAACACCCTCCAGCAGGCTGTGCTGCTGAGCGCAGGTCAGGTGGGCAGCCGCCATCAATCAATGAGGTTTTGATTTACCATGCTGTTGACTTGCAGGGGGTGTATTGGGATGGGACCCCATATTAAGCCCAGAAACATCTGCATCTGCTGGTTGTTTGTGGGATTTATTTCTCCTTGAAAACTGATGAGTATTCTGCGAAGCCAGAAGTTGGAAGTAATCACATGGGCAGACCCTGAACTTGGCAGGGAGGGGGTTGGAAAGGTTGCACCATTGGCTTTAGAATGGATGAACCCTAAAGCAACCAGGGGATTGTGAGAGTCACTGACTCTTATTTTCAGTTCCTCTCCAGGTAAGACATCATTGTCATTCCCTGACAAAAAGGTCACAACAAGGGACAGATGAAATCGCATCGAGTTGCAGGCAAATGGTGTGCCCGAACCAGCGGTGAATGTTCACGTTTCCTTCTTTCTAGGCAGATTCAAAAAATAGGAAGGGTCTAGGGATTGTAACATGAGGACAACCTCTTGTTTCAGAAAATGAAGTCTAAGAATCTCATATTTCTTTGTGGAAGCTGAAAGGACTTTACATAACGCCTAAGAGCCGGGGTCAGTTAGGGAAATAGGAACTCCTCCAGGCCTTTCAACCCCAGGAATTTAATACAGGCACTTGGCTGCCCAGGTGACGGGGAAGCAGAGTTATAACAGGGATTTAGAGAAGCTGCCTTTGTTCAAAGCAGTGACTCTTCACATACACCCGAGCCCCGCTCAGCTCTGCACATAGACATGTTAGGCATATAAGGAGCGTCTCTCTAAAAACTGGCTACCCCAGTCTCAACCCCCTTCAAGACTGAGACAGCACGTGCAGGGACATTGGACTGTCAGCTTTCCCAGCATTCTGTTTCAGAGCCCTGGACTGCGCCTGCAAGTCTTCAGGCCTCGTCCTGCACCTTCCGGGAACAGCTGGAGGCAGGATCAGCGCCCAGCAATGAGCTACTTGGCACCACCTCTCACCGGCTGCATCCCTCAGGAGGTAAGCAACCCCGGCAACGTCACTTCCTGCCAACGGCCAGCAGAGCCGAGGAGGGAGAGGAAGGAACCTGAGAACAAACAGCAAACAACTGGTCCAGAGCACAAAAGCCCCCAGGGTTCACAGCGGGCTTCGTTGTTGAAGATGCACGGTGATATTTTATTATAAGCATTCACCACCATGTTTGCTGAGAAGATCCGCACACCTTCCATGTGTATGTTCGGAAGAAAAAAATTAAGAGACTTCCAGAATTCTGATTTCCAAGCATCGTACAATCAAGAGCCAGGTTACAAATCCCTAACCCACATCGGTTTTTGATTCCTGCATAACAAGTTGCTTCCACACCTAGTGCTTTGAAATATCAAATATTTATTCTCTCTGGTGGTTTTCTTTTCTTTTTTCTTCTTTTTTTGTTTTTTTTTTTGTTTTTTTTTGTTTTTTTTGTTTTGGTACTAGGGATTGAACTCAGGGACACTCAACCACAGAGCCACCTCCCCAGCCCTATTTTGTATTTTATTTAGAGACAGGGTCTCATCGAGTCAATTAGCGCCTCGCTTTTGCTGAGGCTGGCCTTGGACTCGTGATCCTCCTGCCCCAGCCTCTCTGGTGGTTTTCGAGGTTGGGAATGTGGCATTATCTTAGTTGGGCGGTTGTGGTTGAATAGAGATCTCTCAAGGGTATCCACTCAGGAACATGGAAAGGGGTTACCCCACGTGGCAGATGGACCCTGAGGGGAGGAGATGATCCTGGATTATCCAGGTGGACCCTACATGCAGTCACAAGGGTCCTTACAAGAGGGAGGCAGAGGGTCCATGGGGGAGAAGATGACATGGTGACAGAAGCAGAGATGGGACAGATACAGCCAGGAGCCAAGAAAGGTCAGCTGCCTCTAGAAGCTGTAGGGATGGATAGTCCCCTGGAGCCTCCAGAGGGTTACACCTCGATTCTTTACCCCCTAAGACACAGCTGGGACTTCTGGCCTCTGGAAGCGTGGAAGGATACATTTCTGTTGGTTAAAGCTCCTGTGTGATTACGTGTGGCAACAGCAGTAGGAAATTCACACAGGGTCCCCGCTGATCATGCCAGGTGACGGCTGTCTGAAAATCCGACTGAGGCAGGCGGATCTCCTTTCTGGAGAGACCATGGCTGCTGGCTGGAGGGCTCAGTTCTCTGCCTCGGGGGACCTCCACTGGGATGCTTGAGCATCCTCCTGTCATGGCAGGTAGTCTTCCCCAGAGCCAGGGATCCACGAGAGAACCAAGCGGAAGTCGGATGTCTGTTTTGCAAGCCACCCTCAGAAAGGACATGCCTTACTACTGACACGATCGCAGGTCACACAGCCCAACCGGAATATGATCTGAGAGATCACTGGGAACCACGATGGAGGCCGGCGACCACGGGAACATCGGTTCTTCACATTTGGACCCCTTGCTACAGACCCCTCATCCATAAAGGAAAAATTCCACGGTACCCTGAACGTTTCCCCGTTTCTAGGGACACATCTGTTTATGGGTTTGCATTATGTTCCCAGAAAAGATAGGTTAAAATCCCCATCCCTCGAACCTCAGGATGGAACTGTATTTGGTCTTTACAGAGGTGACTAAGTTAAAATGGAGTCATTAGAATGGACCCTGGTCCACTATGACTGGGATCCTTAGAGGAAGGGGGATTCTGACACATATACATCGAGAGAGGACCTGTGGAAAACAATGTCATGTGGAGACTGCGGGTTGAATCTACAAGCCAAGGAACACAGAGATTGCTGTCGGAGTCAGCCATGACCAGGGGCATTTCTTCCCCTGTGGAGCTGGCCTGGCTGCCATCTTGATTTTTTGGACTTCCGGCCTCCAGAACTGGGAGACCATACATTTCTGTTGTTTTAAGTCATCCGGTTTGTGGCACTTTGTTATAGCAGCTGTAGAAAATGAATACAGTATTACACGCTCTTTTTCTGTGTCTTTGAAACTCCATTGTTTTATTTTTTTTTTTTCCTAATAGAGTCCACAAAGTGGGATTAAAAATAAAAATCCTTAAAATTCACCCCGAAGTCACTTACTTGGGGACGACCACTCTTAATGAATATGTTGGTGTATGTCCATCCTGCGTTCATTTCCGCTGTGCGCACAGATGTGTCTGTTTGACCCTCACTCAGGAAAAGTGGTTTTCTATTGAAGACAGAATGGAGTTCTCTCTGCAGACAAACAGGGACACCACCCAACTTCTGCGGCCTCATTATGTTGAGGCAGAAGGAAGCGCTTGGGGCTCCAGGCACCGCTGGCCCTCTTTCCTCTCTCTTCTTAGATTTCAAGCTGATTATTTAAAAATGCCCCCAGCTGTTGCCTGAAGGCCTTCGTAGCTTCCTGGGAAGTTAGCAGGAGGCAACTTGAGTTCTTTAAAATCCAGATGATAAAGATCTTGCCGACAATAAGCCAATGAACTCCTGTCCTCTCACAGGTATTCACACATTCCAGGTACATCTGTGTCCCTGGGGCCCAAACTAAGGCTTACGGCAGGAAGCCACCAGGTCAAGGGGTGGCAGAGAAAGAACTAGGAGACCCCCCACCTTCTTGACTGGGGTGCTCTGCCACTGAGCTACACCCTCAGCCCATTTTGTTTTTATTTTGAAACAGGGTCTCACTACGTTGCGGAGGCTAGCCTTGAACTTGTGATCCTCCTGCCTCAACCTCTCAAATAGCAGGGTTTACAGGCGTGTGCCACCACAACCCATTCTTTTCACCCACTTTTTCTTTTTTTGGCAGAGGGGTGGGTACCAGGGATTGAACTCAGGGGCACTCGACCACAGAGCCACATCCCGGTCCTATTTTGTATTTTATTTAGAGACAGGGTCTCACTGAGTTGCTGAGGGCCTCGCTTTTGCTGAGGCTGGCTTTGAACGCTCGATCCTCTTGCCTCGGCCTCCAGAGCTGAGGGGATGACAGGCGTGTGTCACTGCGCCTGGCTTCACCCACTCTTGATGGGCAGTTCCTGCCTGAGCAGACTCCAGCTACTTATGCAACAAAAACGGAGGCTCTGGTGGTGAGGAGGGCTCTTTGAGACTCGTGGGGTCTCAAGTCTCCCCTGCTGGACAGGGAGGTAAGGAGGGCACTGCCTCTGGAGGACCCTCACCTGGAAGGGAAATGTGGCTGAGGGTTTTCAGGCCACTGATGGGCTGGAAATGGGGAGGGAGGGGCTTCAGACACCAGTGAGTGACTTTCCGACCGACTCCCTTCAGGCTGGACCTACTCCCAGTCCTGAAAATCCCCTCCAGCCTATGACTTCTGCTTGGAATCTTCTGGAAGGGGCAAGGAGAGGCTGTAGGTGGCCTCCGACCTTCCCAAAGTTGACACGCAGCAGGCAGGGACCTCACAGCTGCACGGGGACACCCTGACCTGGGGCACGTGCCCGAGCCCTCACCCCTGCTGCCCACAGTCACCTACCCACTCACTTCCTGTAACAGAAGAAAAATTAAAAAGGCCTTTCATTTTTCTGCTCAAAAGCAAAGATGACATATCTGCGCCACCCAATTTTCCTGCCAGGGGAGTAATTATATCAATATAATTAAGTCTCCAATGTAAAAATTATCTGTACCACATACGCCGCAGGACGCTTCCCACATCAGAGGGCGGCTGTTCCAGGCAGTAATTATCAGGCCACCTTTGACACGTCGTGTTTCAATTTAAATGGAAATGCAGTTCGCGTTTCCTCTCGGCCCCCGCGATGGCAGGAGCAGGGAACGTGGACTCTGAAACTTCTCCTGTGGACACTGGGCATTGGATCCGAGAACTTCAGCAAGAGAACAACTCATGCGCTGTCCCTTCTCTGGGCCTCGGGGGACTCTCTAGCGTCAATAGGTGGGGCTGGTCCCTGGTCTCGGGCTTCCTACTCTCTTATCGTGAATTCAGTCTTCCTTGCTATTTCCTGCAGGGCCTCCGTCCAGCCGGATCGCCGATCCGTAGGGCACAAGCATCCAGGGACCGATCTCTCATCTGACTGTGACGCCCCCCAGCTCAAAAGCATTCAGTGGCTCCTTGTTTCCTACAGTCCAAACTCTGTGGCTTAGCAGACGAAGCCCTTCACCCACCCACCCTCCAGGGTTCTTCTCTTCCCAATGCCCACGCCCCGGACCCCAGCTGGAATGCTCTTTCCTGCCCGATGCTTTGTCTCGCTAGCGAACTCCTATCCATTCCACACCACCCATTCCATCATCCCCTTCTCTGGCACCCTTGCAGTGAATTGGGCCCTATTACCTCTGTGCCTCCGGATTGGTGCAAGCCACGGGGATGAGTGTCTATCCATCAGGTTGTGATGATTTTCCGACTTCTAATTTCCTGGTACACTGATGAGCTCTTTATGAAGAGGGCCCTCCCGTTCCTTCTGCACCAAAACAATCTCCTGCTATGCCCCCCTCCCCTGCTGGCAGGCCACAGGTCATGAGAATACACCCAAGAATCAGAGAAAACCAGTTCTGCCCCGTGCCAAGCCCCGGGTCACCGTCGGCACCCGAGGACAGAGGCTCCTGGACCTGGAGGTCTCGTCCCAACGAACCGCGGTAAGTTGAGAATATCGTTAAGTTGGAAACGCACGGGCGACACCTCGCCTGCAGAACCTGGGAGCTGAGCAGCAGCACCGCGCAACAGTGTCCCCTGCGTCCCCTCGCGGTCACGGGGCCCCTGGGAGGGTGGCGTTGTGTGTGGCGAGCCCGAGAAAGTGTCCGAATTCAAAATTCCAGCTGCAGCTTCTGCTGAACGTGCAGAGATCTCACACATCACACAGGCCCAACGAGTCCAGTAAATCGGGGCCCAGGGGTGGGCCTGAAGCCAGCCCAGGAGCGACTCCGGGGGGCTGGCAGACGCAGCCTGTGAGGCAGGGTCAGAGGAGCTCCCCTCGGATGCAGCCGGAAGGTTCTAGACCCAGAGGTCAGCACGCACCTGCCCGGCTCCCCGGCACCCAGAGGCACACCAGGGTCTGACCCTCCCCCAGGGCAGGCGGCAGTTCCTCACCCACCTCCAGTGCGCAGGGCTGTTACCTGCTGGGTACCCTGTGAAAAGCTGGCCACAGAGGAGGCGTCATGGCCACCTCCCTGCCACGGGATCGTGGAGCCAGGGTGACAGGGGAGAACCATGTGTCCCCAGGTGTCCGGGGTGACACTGGCCCACCGTCTCTTGACTGCGCCAAGGTCACGTGGAGTGACTGAGGGGTGCCCACCCAGGTCTGGTCGGTACCCGCTACCAGGTTTGAACAAGGAAGCCGTCACCTCCGGCTGTCCTCGGCAGACGAGTGTCCCTCACTAAGGGACACATGACTCGGTATCTATCACACAGCTTCCCGCCTCTTCTCATGATGGCTCCACCAGCGTCCCCGGTGAGGCGATCGTCCTTTGTGACGATGGCGGGGAGAAGCACAGCTGCCCCCTCAACAGTCTTGGATCATGACCTATGACCCCGTCCCCCCACCCCGGTCAGAGGAGAGCAGGGAGGACCCGGATCGGATGGAGCCACTGGCTTTGGTGATCGATGCCAGAGCCCGGCCATCCCCAGGCTTGGACCAGAGACAAGGAGCTATGGCTGGGGAAAGGGCCGGGGGTGGGGCAGGCGTCAGAGGAAACAGCTCATAAACAGCAAGAGACGCAGAGAAACAGCCAGCCCGCCGCTGGGCCCCACGATGCCGAGACTGAGGCGAGGACTTCTGGACCCGCTGGGCTTCCGTCTGCTGCCGAGAGAGGAAGTCACAGTTTCCAACACCTCGGCCTCAAACCCACCTCCTGGAGGCTCCACCCCTGGGCTGCAGAGTGGGCGTTTTTGGAAGTGGGGGCTCTCATGGATTCGTGGCCACTTTTTGGTGTGATTGGCTCAAATGCCCACTAAGGCCTCTAATTCAAGGACACTTAGTGGCCTCCAGAGAGAGGTTTTTGGGTTGATTTTTATTTCCTGGACCAAATGATATTGAACTAGAAATAGCTCCACCTTGATAATATGGGCACCTGGGACCAGATCATTCTGGGCAGGGGGTGGCAGGGGATCTGCCCCAGGCACCTCAGAACGTGGAGAGGCATTCTGGGCCTCTCCCCACCAGACACCAGCAGCACCCCTCGCCCTAAGGCCTGCTAACCCCCAAATGTCTCCAGACGTTCATGGGGAGGCAAAACCAGCCCCAGCTGAGAGCCAAGCCAAAGGCTAAGAGTCGGTAGCAGACTTTATTTTAGGAAGGACGCACACTCCGGAGTCAGACGGACGTGACCTCAAATCCTGCTCCCAACCCTCCCTCCAGACCCCTCCCGGTCCGGACCTTGGGAAGCCAGGCTCTCACGGCAGAGGAACATAAAGCCGTCAAAGCCACCTCCAGGTATTTTTGTGATCTTCGTTTTGATGGAGTCTTACATTTTAACAACCACTTGGCCACTCACGGTCCATTTATCCATTTATTGACTCAGCGGGAAAGAAAAACAAGAGCTAAGCGGTGTGCTCTCTCCCTTTCTCTCTCCCGTGTTCCCCCCACATCTCAAGGTTACGGCCCGGGCGTGCGTGCCTTTCGGATGAACAGCCTCATCAAATGCGCCTCGCAGCTGGGGCCCGCTGGCTCACGCGGGTTTATCAATTCTGCCCTCCCGAGCGCTCCGGAACATTTCCCAGGCCTGATGGAGGGACCTGGCTCACCGGGTTGACCAGCAGTCCAGAAGCTGGGTGTTGATTCTCCGAGCCTCTTATTTTTCTTTAGCTCTGGGATACAGCTATTCTTTCCCCCGTGCCAGGGACTACTTTAACTATCTCTTCTAAAAGTTCCCTTTCCCCCTCATTTCCTCTGTGGAGGTCAGAGGTTATCCTGGGAGAGACAGGGCCGGTCAAACCCATGTTTGCATGAGACCCTTTGGAACTGCTGGAGACAGGCCTTTGGGTTTCCAGTGCATATCCAAGTGCCTGATGGGAACACTTTTGGATTTATGTGTCAACCGGATGGTATACTATAGTCCATGGGTCAGATCTGGCCTGCTGCCTGTTTTAATAAAGTTTTATTGGAACACAACCGCTCATTTATGCATTGCCTCTGGCTACTTTCACACTAACGGCAGAGTTCAGAGGTTGAGAAAGAGACTCCCTGGTCTACGAAGCTGGAAATATTTACTATCTTGCTTTTTGGTCGGAAAAAACTACTGGTCCCTGTTCCAAAACTCTAAAGTTCTAAATTCTGTGGCAATGAGCATTTACAATTCTAGAAATATGGATTTCAACATTTCATACTCTATTAGGTCGAGTCACAGGAAATCAACTAAATCCAGCTGTCTTTGACCTACATAAGCATCAAATTCATAGGGCTCAGTTTAAGAGTTTACTATTTTGTGTGTCTAAACGATTTAAGATTCTCTCATTCCTAAGATTTCCTGGTTTGGAGACTCTAAGTTCTTAGAGGTCAAAATTCTAGGATGCAATCATCCCAAGTGCTAAGATTCCATGGGTCTGAATATTGAGTGGCCGTGTGGATAACGAGGAGATGCTGCAGTACGACAGGAGAGTAAGGCCTGAAAGTTAATTAGCAGACACAAATGAGTTTAGTTCATAAATTAATTTTTCAAAAAAAATGCTGATGGTTGGTAACCTAATGGGAAAATGGATGAAAAACAGATAGAAGGTGATCATGTTTCCATCCTTGTCACCTCAAGATGAAGGCACGATTGGGATGAGACCCAAAGGAGCTGAGGAACCAAAGAAGGCTCAGCTGAGCAGGTGTTGCCTGCTCCAGAAACAGGTCACCCCCTGTAGGACCATGATTTGATGGTTAGAAAAGCCACAGGGGAGTAAATAAGGGACCAGAAATGAAACAGCATGTGGTTTAGCGAGCTCTGCTCTTGGAGAAGTCAATAAGATGGGAACAAAGGGGAAGAACATGAGCTAGGCTCAAGGCTGGGCCTGCTAGAGACTACGCCTGCAGTCCAATATGGCAGCTACATGTGGCGATGGAGCACCTGGTGTGTGGTTAGTGCAAATGAGGGACTGAATTCCAAATTTATTTCATCTTACTCAATTTAAATTTGAAAAGCCCTATGAGGACAATGGCTACCACCTGGAGAAACACCAGTCTAGGGTATTCACCTATAGTATAGTAAGATGGAAGATAATCTCGGAAACCCACTGTGTCTCACCTATTCCGTCTGCTCTGGCCATCACCCCAGGGGAGAAAGCTGGAAGAACTCCAAGCTAAGAGCCATTCTACAAGATGTGATTGGTCTGGTCTAAAGACCCAAAGGACAGCTGTGGCCAGGGAAGCACTACCAATTGTTCCTGACAGTGGTCACGTCCCACTCCCTTCTGGAGAGCAAGCTTTCCGTTTCACGTGTGCAAAGGTGTCATGGAGTTGCTTTGCCAGCAGTGACTACTCAGACACTGACTGGGCACATGGTCCACTTATGGACCCCACCCTGGAAGAGTCCAGAAGGAAGAGACAGCTAGCATGATAGGAAATGGAGTAGTTGAGGAGAACCATACAGAAGCGAACAGTGGAACCAGCCATCCAGAGTCAGGAAGCCTTTCTAAATGGCAGAGTAAACCATGTGCTTAAGAGCTGGTTGGGAGGAAAGCCTGTCTCACCTTTCTCAGTCTTGGTCCCTTTACCTGTAATACAGCCACTATGAAATACCTGTATCAGGTGCATAAGAGGCACTTGAGGGTCTTGTTATAATGATGGTAGTGGCTCAAAGGTGTGGGCAGAGGCCTGAGAGTCTGCATTTCTACCGCCAAGGTGGCAGGTCTGTGAATACACTTGGAAAAGCAAGGTCACAAGCCACAGGGGATCTGGGAGAATTCAGTGACCTGAGGCATACAATGTGCTTAGACCCGGCATAATGATGGGCTCTTTAATAAACAACAACAACAACCTAAATATAAGCTACACATGACCCAGTTGAAAATCAGCCTCCAGTTGGCATCCATCACAGAAATAAACAAACCATAGATTTACAAATCAGAATCCTGTTTACGCTTAGGAAAAATAATCATTTTCCCCAAACTGCTCTAGTTAAATGAATCTGAACTATTAGTTATTATCACACAAAAGTCTGCTGTGTCCCCAGGACACTGCCTGAAGATCGTACTCGTTAAAATGCAAACCTAAGGGCTGGGGTTGTGGCTCAGTGGTGAGCACTTGCCTAGTGTGTGTGAGGCACTGGGTTCGATTCTCAGCACCACATATAAATAAATGAGTGTCCACTGACAACTAAAATATATTTTTTTAAAATGCAAACTTAATTCTTAGATTGAATGCACAGTGCTCTTGCCTTGCAGGCATAGGTCTTGAAGTTTGGCCCCAACATGAAACTACAACATAAACTACTTGCTCTTACAACCGACAATAACTAACAGTAAAGTTGGTTGAACCAGCAAAGACATCTTGGCATGAGAAGGTACTGGCAGAAACTGACAACAGAGGGACCTTCCTTGAGAAATTCCCAGCTCCTTGACTTTCACATGAACTCCAAAGAGATGGGCATTACTGAACTGTAACCATAGCTGGGCCAGCAGGAAAGCACACAGCTTTCTTTATTTGGTTTTCTTCCCTCATGGTTTTTAGCAGGGGTGAGGGGGTGGGGCCTAGGGAGAGTTATAACAGATTGACCATTTACTCTGTGTGCAAGACGTTGCTTTCATCTCCTGACTACCTCCTAGCCCATTTTACAGATGAGGCAGAGGACAGGTGACTTGTCAAGGACACACAGTCTAAGACAGCAAGAACCAGGATTTCAGTTTATCTCTGTCAAGCAGGAAAAGGCAGACTACAGTCTCTGGGCCAAATGCAGCCTGCCATCTGGTTTTGTCAATAAAGTTTTATTGGAACACAACATGCTTGTTCATCCGTGTAGTTATCTATGACTGCTTTTGGGCTACCATAGCAGATTTGAGTAGTGGTGATATGGAAAGGGCATGGCCCACAGAATCTTAAAAATTTGCTACCTGGCCCTTTATGGAAAGTGCCTGCACTAGAACATCCAGTTGCTATCTGCGCCCCGCCCCCCCCCCCCAGCAGGCTCTCCAGAAAAAGGTAAACCATCTCCTGTCCTTCTGTTTTCAGAGAAGTGACATCAGTCTTTTTTCTCTTCACTCACCAAGCAATTAGCTCACAAAGGCAGGGGCCTGAAGGAATCCCCCTGGGTGCTTGTTTATAAGCTCCTCTCCAGAAGGATGCTCTTTGTCTCCAAACCACTGCCAAACTTTAATAACAGCATGGGCCGCATCACCTCCCACCAATGCATCCGGGAACCTGAGCTCTGCCCCCCAGCTGGGTGGTGTCAGCTGTGGGCCGCTGCAAATTGCTTGAACAAGGACAGATGTAGCTTGTTTTTGCCTTTCTTTTTCCATTTGCAAACTTTGCAAAGGGAAGCTGAGGATGTCGTTAGGGAAATGGATGTGTTGATTCTAATTATCTGACTGGGTGACATGTGGCAGGATGGGCTCCGAGTCCTTATCTGGAATGCGGCCAAGTGAGCCTGGGGAAAGGGCAGCATTCCAATGAAGAGATGCTGGGGACACTGAGCACAAAGGAAGAGGCATCTATGAACCCCAGGGCCACGGGGGAGGGGACACAGCATGCGGGGATATAATTCCAAGAATCGTCAACCTGGAAACGGTCCAACCACTGGTCTAGGGTTATACCTGTACCTACGCTCAGAGTCTGCCTGCCCTTGGGAGGGCTCCGGGGTGCTCTCTGCTCTCGCTCTTGTGATGACGATGACGATGGTGATGGTGACGAAGGTGGTCATGATGGGGGAGGTGGTGACGGCAGTGGTGACAGTAAGGATGATGACAGTGATGGTGATGGTGGTGGTGGTGATGGTGATGGTGGTGATGGTGATGGTGATGGTGGTGATGGTGATGGTGGTGATGGTGGTGATGGTGGTGATGGTGATGGTGATGGTGATGGTGGTGGTGGTGATGGTGGTGATGATGGTGATGGTGATGGTGGTGATGGTGGTGGTGGTGATGGTGGTGATGGTGGTGGTGGTGATGGTGGTGGTGGTGATGGTGGTGATGGTGGTGATGGTGGTGGTGGTGATGGTGGTGATGGTGATGGTGGTGATGGTGGTGATGGTGGTGATGGTGATGGTGCTGGTGATGGTGGTGATGGTGGTGGTGATGGTGGTGATGGTGGTGATGGTGATGGTGGTGATGATGGTGATGGTGGTGATGGTGATGGTGATGGTGTTGGTGATGATGGTGATGGTGATGGTGGTGATGGTGGTGGTGGTGATGGTGGTGATGGTGATGGTGATGGTGGTGATGGTGGTGATGGTGATGGTGATGGTGATGGTGGTGATGGTGGTGGTGATGGTGATGGTGGTGATGGTGGTGGTGGTGGTGATGGTGATGGTGGTGGTGGTGGTGATGGTGGTGATGATGGTGATGGTGGTGATGGTGGTGGTGGTGATGGTGGTGATGGTGATGGTGATGGTGATGGTGGTGATGGTGATGGTGCTGGTGATGGTGGTGATGGTGGTGATGGTGGTGATGGTGATGGTGATGGTGATGGTGATGGTGATGGTGGTGGTGGTAGTGATGGTGATGGTGGTGATGGTGATGGTGATGGTGATGGTGGTGGTGATGGTGGTGATGGTGGTGGTGGTGGTGGTGATGGTGGTCATGGTGATGGTGCTGGTGATGGTGGTCACGGTGGTGAGGGTGAGGGTGGTGATGGTACTGATGATGTTGGTGATGGTGGTCATGGTAATGGTGATGGTGGTCATGGTGGTGAGGGTGAGGGTGGCAATGGTGATGGTATTGATGCTGGCGATTGTGATGATAATGGTGTTGGTGTTGGTGGTGGTGGTGGGGATGGTGATGGTGGTAATATGGCATTTCATGATGGTGATGGTGATGGTGGGGGTGGAGCGTGATAATAGTGATGGATGAGGTACCAATGGCGGGCTTCCTTCGTGCGAGGCACTGCCATAAGCATTTGGACACATTAGCTCACTCCACCTTCCCTGCAGTGCTGTGAAGGAACTGTAGTGAAAATCCCATCTTATCAGACTAGAGAGAGCTCGGGAAGACAAGTGCCTGGCAACGTCGCAGGGTGAGCGGGTGCTGGAGCTGGAGCTGGCCGCCTGCCTTTCCGTCCAGCTCTTCTCTCCACAGGATTTTGGTGCCTCGTGTGCTCAGCTACGCTCTCGGGGAAGCTACACAAGCTTTTCTTTCCATCAAGGGATGGATAGCATTTTGGACTTTGAGGACCACAGACCTCGGTCATAAACAGTCACTTCTGTCACATCACCATGAGAGCAGCCACAGGAAACATGCCACCATGTTCCAATAAAACTTTATTTGAACACACACACAAAACAGGAGATCTGACTGGGTTATCCAGCTGTTTCGTGGTGCTGCTCAGGAGCCACGGTGGGAGAGTGGTGAGACCTGGTGGGAGGCTCTGCACCAGCCATGGATATGAGGGAGGATCTGGAGGACAGCTGTGCCCCCCACTGTGACACGGGGACACCGGGAGGGGGCAGGTGATGGCCAAGAGCTCTGCAGTTATGGACAGATGAGAGGTAAGCCCTGCTGTCCTGATGCAGCAGATGACGAGGTTAACACATTGTATATTTCCAAATAATGAAAACAGAAGATTTGAAATATTCTCAGCACAAAGAAATGCTAACTACCTGAAGGGGTGGATATTCTAATGAACCTGAGGGGTCACCGCACAATGCCTACACGTATGGAAACACCATACTGTACAGATAGGCACAATCATCACGCCGGATGAAAATAAGGAAAACTTAAGAATGAATGAATGTTTGGTCACTTCTTAAAAAAAAACCTCAACCAATCAAAACTTGGTAATTTCTGATGATTCCTTGCGACCTTCCAGGGGAGAAAAGAAAGGGGTTGTCTACCTGCCCTCTGAACCATTTTCCTGGATTGTAGGGGACACGTCTGCGATCCAGCTGTGGGGTGGAGAACCAACCTGGAATGTCCTGGAAGGATCCACAGGGATCCTGCACCTGGAAGTACTGATTCCCCAACCCCACAGCTGGAATTCCAATCAGTCTGAGCTGAGAGAACCTACAAGTTGGGATAAAGAGACATGAACATTCTTGTGCCTCTGTGCACAGGTCTTGGGGTGCAGGGGTGAGCTTGCCCCCATGGCCATCAGCCCTCGGAGACACACCCAAAGCTTTCGGCTCCATGACCAACTAGCTCTGGACTGGTCCAGAGTCTCAAGAGAAAGAACATTGGAGACCATCTGGTCCTTTCTGCAAAGAGGAGAAGTGAGTCCAACAAGGAACGAGGAGCGCCCACGATCCTGCAGAGAGTCACAGGCAGGAACGGCTCAGATCCAGGTCTCTTGGCTCAAGGGCAGCTGCTCCTGCGACGTCAGACTCTCCCTTGAGGAGCTGGAGGGGAGCGTGGGGCTGGCCCCTCTGCCCTCGTCTCCTGTCTCTGGCCCACCCTGCCTATGAGACAGCCCAGCCCCAGTGACGTGCTGGTTACTGTTGAACACCGACTCTGTGGGGCAGGTGGGGGACCACTTGCCAATCTCCCCATGACATGCACTCCCACAATGGCTGACGGCAAGGTGGCAACGTGATGTCATTGCACGGAGTGCAGAAGAATTGAGCAGACCAGTTCTGAGGAGCTGGGACAAGCTGACCCCAGCACATGGGATTCAGCCTGCCGACACCCAGGGGTCCCACGGGGGGCCCAGGCTCATTCATGACATGAACCAATAAACTCCCTTTGGTGGAAGCCATTTTGAACTTTGTGTATCACTTATAGACAAAAAGAGTCACGACGCAGACAGATTTATCCATCTTTTCTATACGCTTCCAATTCCAAGCCAGCCAAGTCTCTTGGGGAAGCCATTTTCCTGGGCCATGGGTGGGTCTATCCTCAAGTTCTGAGGTTCCCCCGATCCTCATTATTTATGCTCAGCCACACACAATGGCACCCACAGAGAAAGAATTACCTTTGAAACCAAAATACAGTTTGCAAGTGAATTCAAGACCCTGAGCCTCAGCTTCCTCTGGACCACTGGCTTCTATCTGTGAGCACAACTCGCGAGGATCACCCTACCAGGGCTCTCCGACACGCAATGAAGCCAAGCCTGAACGCCTCTGAACCATCTGAATTGGCTTTATTTGAAGAATTTAATGTACACCTGCAGAATCCAATCAATCTCTCCCGCCCTCCTTTCTTCTTTAGTAATTAACATTGTGGAGTCAAGTTGCTCTCATTGCCAGCAAGTCTGAAGTGACACAAGTTCAATGGAGGCAATCTCGGGGGACGCGATTAGTATCTGCTCCTGTGTTTGCCATCTTGAGACTCGCTGCATTATTTGTAATTGGTATTAGCAACTTTAAATTCTGATTAATTGCTGGAGTGCCTGTTTCCAATGCAGAAACAAAGCCACCAGTTGAGAAGTAATAGACCCAATTATCCCTGGGTAGGCTTTCGGTAATAGATTTTTATTATCAGGCTATCTCATCTCGGAGGAAGACGTGAAGAAGCTCATTTCACTAGATGGCAGACCCCTCTTGAATTGAGACCAGCAGGTTCGCTGGGATGAGGACGGGGTGGGGGAGGGACCCGGATTCAGAAACCGGGCAGCACCAGCCCAGCCCTGGAACCCCTTTCAGGACCAAGTTTCTTGGTACAGAAACCTTTGGGGTGGTCAGGGGGACAGAGATCACAGGTTTTGGAGGAAGGGAGGTGGTGGCAATAGCCAGGGGCTCCCCCGCCAGCTCTCTGAGCACGCAGGAGGCCGTCAAGGTTGGGGAGCTAGAAGACCCGGGGCACGCCCAGCTTATAAATGTGACGGGCCACTTGGATCACACTGAGATAACGGGCCAGTAATTAGGAGAGCTATCTTCGTGTCAGGAGAGTCATAAAACGTGTTATTTACGCCCAGCTTGTGGCCCCAAATGCCCTCCATATGGAAAGACTTTTTTAAATACTTCACTTCCCAGACAATATCATTCATCTTTATGGGCTCAAGTTCATAGTCACCGGCAGGAGGAAAACACCAGGAGCACATTAGGAATTGAATTCCTCAGCTCTGGGTTGGGTGAGTGTCCTGGGGCCAGTCACGGAAGGGGGCTCTGTGCCCATCCAGAGGTGGGAAGCAGGCACAGGTCTTTGGGTGTGGAAAAACAAAACCCCAAAACTTTAAACAAATTCAAAGAGCAAACAGAAGCTGGCTTTGGGTTTCCCAAGCTTCTTGACAAATGTAGCTGGGCTCCCCAAAAAGAGGAGAAAGAAAACATGACCACCAAAAAGAAACCAAGAGAAAGAAGAAGAAAGGGAAGACGGAGGAGAGATCGCGCCTTGGGGGCTATTATGGCGCAGGCTAGAAGCCGGCTGGCGTGAGTTACTTCTCAGAGTTCTGTCAATCGGCAGGATTGTACCCATTTCATACACAAGGTAAGTGAGCTTGTCCGCAGGGCTGAGTTCCTATGGGGAGATCTTGCTTTAAAAGTAGACAGTCAATCAACAAAAAGACTTGATTCAAGAACCTTAGGACACTGACTTCCTCCCCTTCCACTTCACCGATGGCATCTGAAGTAGGCCCTGGGGACCCTGCCCCACGGAGACCCCCAGCCAGCACTGGGCTGGGGGAGGCTCCTAAGGACCGGCAAGAGCCGGTTATTAAATTTCCAAGAATTTTGCCAGCTTGTGATTAAACACAGCTATTATTAACTATTAAGCGACCTAAAGTGACAATTGCACCGAACACATTACAAAGGCCATAATCATGTCTCCTGATCGTTTAACCAACATTCGACTGTTATCTGTGTTCGTAGGGTTCGCTGTGTCTGTTTTATCCACAGGGCGGGAACGGTCTATGGGGGTGAGCCACTGCACCTGCCTTCCCGCCTTTGCCTCGGGTGACGTCATCTAGGTCAGCCTGAGATCAGCCCTGGTGGGAGGATTTACACCACAGGCATTGGCCAACACGGGGAGGAGGAGCCAGGAACCCACTTGCTCTGGAGAGCCGGCTGTTGGGTATTTACCAGCACACCTCTGCCCCTGTATTTTTTTCTTCCTGGTGGTCTGGTGGAATCCTCTCTGATCCAAATGCACCTTTTAAACCCATCAATGGGAGTGATTTTCTTTCAAAGGAAACAGTACTACGGAGAGGAGCTACGACCCCTTGGAACTATCCCCTTGGCTGCTTTGGACCTCGCCTTCTTTTCCTTTCTTTCCCCTCTGATGGTGGAAAATACACCCCAAAGTAACAGCAAATAAATAATTCACAGGCCATATATAATTGATGCTGGATTTAACAGAAGTCGAGTCGTAAGTGGTTGTCTATTAACTATTTATGAGTTTGCCTGGGCGGCTGACAAGCCACGCTCAGCAAGGAGATCACACCCATGCTCCATGTTTTATTTAAACATTATTAAAAGTACACAGCCTGCAGTGAGGCCTTCAATCCCACTCAGAATGAGATTCTGCTGCGAAGTCGCCTCTGGGTCTCAGAAAGGCTGGGGTTGGGCTTTGCCGGAAATGCTACAGTCTTTCTCTGTGTGTGCAGGAGCAGGGACCCTGCCGTCTCTCATGGTGGCCCTTCGGCCCCCTCTCTGGCTGTCTGGTGACCTGGGGTTCATCACTTCCCCTCCCCGAGCCTCAGCTGAATCATCTGTAAAATGGGCAATACCATAGTTGTACCTGAAGAGTTTCTATGAGGATTAGAGACCAGTGGTTCTTAATAAGAGGTGACTTTTTGCCCGTTGGGACATTTGGCATTTGGAGATGTTTTTTGATGGCGATGATGAGGGAAGAAGTGTTATTTGCACCTCAGAGGCAGAAGTCAGGGTTGTTGATGAATATCTCAGCGTGCCCAGGAGAGTGTCCAGCGACAGAGAAGTATCTGACCCCAAACACCCGAAAGGCCAAGGCAAAGAAAATCTAGATGACGGAATCGAAAGTAATATTAATGTTGTGGTTAATTTTTTAAAGGTAGTTGAATGAGTAGAGATCATCTGCCTAAAATGTCTGAGTCAGTGGGAGCTGAGGTGGTCAGATCTGGGTTCAAATTCCGACTCTGATGCCTCGTGGGAATGCCGCCGTGGGAAATTGCTTTGCCTCTCTGCTTTTAGTTATTTTATCTGTAAAAGAGGGATAATTTCCTCCAAGGACGAGAATCATGTAAAATACTTAGCTCAGTGCCCGGCATGCGGTAAGTGGTAAACAAACGCCACCCCTCGTTATCATCATCACCGTCGGCTCCCCGGGCACGGCGTGGGATGTGTAAGTGGAGCTGGTGTCCTTACGACCAGGATTGGGGTGCAAGGAGGAAGTCACGGGAGGAGAGTTCATTCGGTCTTCACGGACATGCAGCAAGACCAGCCGAGCTACCCCCGTCTGCTTTACAGGTGGGGAAACGGATGCTCCCTGATTTGAAGGCAGCCATCTGAGGGCTCAGACTCCAAGTTCAATGTGTTTTCTACCATCCCATAGTGAGTTCAGTAGGGTCCCCCTAAATCCATATCCACTGGGAACCGCAGAACATGCCCTTTCTGGAAACAGGATCTTTGCAGGAATGATTAGTTAAGATGAGGTCATATGGATTAGGGTGGGACCTAAATCCAACGACTGGAGGCCTTATAAGGAGAGGAGAGGGTGATCAGGGACAGACAGACAGTGAGGAGACGGCCATATCAGGACAGAGGTAGAGAGTGGGTGATGTATTGGGAGTTGGGGGAGAAGGGAGGAGTCTCCCCTAGATCCTTCAGAGGGGACGTGGCCCTGAGGACACCTTGGTTCCAGAAGGCCAGCCTCCCACACTGGGGCATGATAAATCTCTCTTGTTTTAAGACTTCTGATTTTTGGAAATTTGTTATAGCAGGCCTGGGAGACCAGAACATCCTTCTTCCAAGACAAGTCAAAATAGTTCTATGAAGGAAGAAAGGAGAAGAGAGGGAGGGAGGGAGGGAGGGAGAGAGAGGGAGAGAGAGAGAGAGAGCAAGTGAGTGAGCTGGGGCAGAGAGGAGGAAGGTAATTTGTAATTTGCATGAGGTGAGGGACCCGGGATGAGAAAGAAGGAATAGAAGAAAGGAAGGATGGGGTGAGGAATCTGTTTAAAACATCCAGTTTATCCCTGACTTTCTGAAGATGTGGCTGTATTCTAGAGCAGCAATGCCTAGCACACAGCAGACATTCACTAGACACTTGAGGTGCAAACATGAGGTGTCTTTGGTTTGCTGCTGCTATAACAAAATACCTGAGACTGGGTACTTCATAATGTACAGAAATTTACTTGGTTCATGGTTCAAAGAAGCCGAGATGTCTGAGCTCATGGGCCCAGCATCCATACAGGCTGCATCATCCCATGGTGGAAGGCAGAAGGGCAAGAGAGGACAAGAAAGGGCAAGAGAGTGAGAGAACGAGAGGGGATACATTCACTTGTATTGACAACCCACTCCAGCAATAACTCACTAACTCCCATGAGACAGAAACAGATCCATTCTGGAAATAGTCACCTCGCATTGGGCCTCAGCTCCCAACACTGCTGGATTGAGGACGTTTCCAGCATGTGAATTTTGAGGGACATATTCAAACCATGGCAGGCAACAATGAAGTGCATGATTGGAGAATGCTCCCCCCTAAGCTATATTTGCTTCATCAATTAAAGGGCCTGACATGCCTCTAGAACACCCTTTGTAAAAAAAAAAAAATATATATATATATATATATATATACACATATCATTTGCATAATCTATGATTACCTCTCCCTATGACAGTGAGTTTGTAACATTATTTTCTTTAGAGAGAACAGAAAGAAAATTCTTCCCCCTAGCAGGATGAACAAAATTTGTTTTTCTGAAAGTTGTTATTAAAGGTTTAAAAGCTTAACAAATTTATTTCATGGAGAGCTGTAACAAAATGGACTTGCTGTTTGAGTTTCTGTTACAGGGTATAACCTCTAAGCACAGGAATTCTGATAAATCTATTTCATTTGATTATCATCAGAATAAATTTATCATAGTGCATTTTTTTTTTTTTAAAGAAATTCGAGTGATACATCCCCTGTTCAATCCTCCCCAGGTATCCCGGTTGTACGTGACTACTTCCTCCTGGTATCAGTTATTTTAGGGATATGTGCACCATCTCCTCCTCTGGATCTGCAGCAAGCCACGAGCACAGTTCCTGGCCTGTCCATGTCTGCATCTCTCCCAACATCGGGCACAGAACCAGGCACAGAGCAGGATGCAAACCCAAGTTCACGCATCCGCAAGGTTCTACAGTGAACGTGGATTTTTTGAGTTGTTTTCTTCACAGATAAAATTTCAACATGCTGCGGGAACTATGCAGCGATCAATGACAGAGCATCTGCTCTAGGCCTCGCAGTGAGCTGGAAGCTGGAGACCCAGAGGCAAATTAAACTCCACCCCTTTCTCAGGAGCTCTCTGTCAGGGAAGACTAGGAGTTATAACCAATGGGTGAGGCACCCATGGTGGGTGAGCACAGGAGGATGCAGGAAGGGCAAGGAGGGCCTTCATCAGACCCCTGACCTGGACCTGGAAGGTGGAGCAGGCGGATGCAGGGAAAGAGGTTCAGGAATACACGGCAGTGGGTCGCCTGCGTTGCCTTCACGCATGCGCAGAACATGCAGGGTGGTGGGA
Organism: Sciurus carolinensis; assembly: GCF_902686445.1. Classification (NCBI taxonomy): domain Eukaryota; kingdom Metazoa; phylum Chordata; class Mammalia; order Rodentia; family Sciuridae; genus Sciurus; species Sciurus carolinensis. Next base: position 126,132,688 of record NC_062220.1, on the reverse strand, counting down.
GGCAGGCACTCGCAGGTACAAAAATCTAGAGACTGAATTTCAGTAGCTCTGTAGGCGGCAGGAAGCAGTCTGGACTTTTGTTCTAAAGGCAACCTGGTGCCCAAGGAGATTTTTTAGCAGAGGAGTAACATAGTAAGATGGACTCCTTCTGGAAAGATCTTCTGCAGGGAGGAGCAAGCGTGGAGGAAGAGTGGGGAGACCTGCCAGAAGGAACCATAGAAGCTCCGAGCAGAAGAGAAGCTGCCCAGGTAAAGACAGGAAGCAAGGAGCAGACAGCTGGGAAAAATAGCTACACGGGGCGGAAACAGCTTTCCTGGCCTGGGGGCCCTGTGGGCGGGGCACCCTGCTCCATGGAAAGTGAAAACTAGAGACTGGGGGGGAAGGAACCCAACAGGTGCAGCCTCCGCAGCACGCGCACCGGGCCTCCATCTCCATCAGCCTCCAGCTTCCCTGGACGCACCCCTGGCCAGCTGTCCTGGGGCCAAGCCAGGCCCCCCTACACCCAGCTCCTAACTGTTGAAAGACAACAGGGCACAGACCCACGATGAGCTGTCTCCTCGCCCCAGTGACAAAGAGACTTGAGTGATTTACAGTCAGAATATTCTTTCCTCTTTAATGGCTCCTGGACTTGCCAGGAATAGTACATTTACTAAAATTAATGGCAAAACCTCATTTTTCTTTTTTTTCCGGGAAGAGAAGTTCCTTCGGTGGGGTAATGGATCCTGATCTGGATGTGCCGGTGAGCCGGCCGGGGACATCCATCATTCAGAGGCAACAACTCGCAGCCCTTTAAGCCAACACCAACAGTGACAAATGGCACGGGCTGGGGACAGGCGGAAAGGATGTGGACAGGAGATTCATCAACTTCCTCCTCGGGTCTCACCACGGCCGAGAGGCCCGGATCCCTTTTGGTCTCCCATGTCAGGGTCATTTTTCAGCAGGACGGGGTTGAACTGCCAGTGTGGGGGGTGCGGTGACATTTGGAGTGACGGACACACCAGGAGGTTGATCCCAGTTTTGCCACCCTGACCCTGCAGCTCGGGGGTGATTTCACACCGCCCCACGTTCCTTCTCGTCCTGCCGCGGTTGATGCAAAATGTCAAAGAAGACACTGCGCCAAGGACCCCAGCAGGAACAACTCGATAAGGTTTGTCGAGGGGCGAGTGTCTACCCTCCAACCTGCCCATGGAGGTTTGAATTTAAAAAAACAGAAAAAGAAAAGGAAGGCGGAAAAGGTAACGCTGTGCCCTGAGAAATGGATTTGGGGTGGTGACTGGGGGCACCAGGGAAAGATTTTGTGCCTCCTGGTTTTCCAAGAATTCCCCCAATCACAATGCACAGCTTCCCGGTTCTGCCTGTGCAAGCTCGGAGTTCCCACCACAGAGAAGGCTCCTTATTGGCAGGAAGGTCACCAGCAGTGCCTTGGTTTTATTTCCCATGGAGTCCATGTCACCCATCCATAGGCTGCTCCTTGCTGGGCCCCAAAGTCCATCCCAGGGCTTGACCCTGGTAAAATGAGGGCCCAAGGAAAGAACCAGAACTCCGACTTCCTGGCTGGGCTTTGGTGAGGTTTTAAGAGAATATGTGGCACCGAGAAGCTGCCCGGATGGGGAAGGGAAGTAGGTGGTGGAGGTAGATGTGGTCAGGAACCTGGATGGACAGGGTGTACCCCCAACAATCTAGGATGCCAGGCCTCAGGGAGAGGCCTTGGTGACAAGAATGGCTTTCAAATGATAGTAAGCATTTAAGTTCGACCAAATCCTGCTTGTCCACACTGCAAGTGTCTACACAGCAAGCGCCTATGGTTCCTGGCCCGTCCCCAAAGCCTGTCCCTAGGTCGAATGAACTCATGAGGGACACGGGCAAGCAGGACCTTCTCTTCTCCCAGTGGAAAGTTCCCAAGGCCTCACGGACATATTTGAGAGCAAACAGGCTAGTGAGTTGGGGACATCCATCTTTAGGAAGAGGCTATTGGCATAGCCTCGTCCCTTTGCGCCCTGTTCTCCTCCAGCACATCAGGAAAAGGACAGGGTGCGCCGGTGCCTGTCTGGCACCAGCAGGAACATGCCTTCCTCTCCTGGAGCGAGATCAAGGGCAACCTCTCGTGAGATATGTCCGCCCAGGACCTGTGAATACGAGTTTATTTAGAAAAGGACTGTTTTGTAGGTATGATTCCAGGAAGACCCTCAAGACGAGACCAACCTCAATTTAGGTTGCATCCTAAATCCAATTACAACCGTCCTTATAAGAAAGTGGCGGAGGGATATTTGAGAGACGCATACGCAGAGCGAAGGGTCACACTAAGGCATGGGGGGCGGGGCTGTGCCGCCTGGAGCTGTCAGAGGACGGTCCTCCTCTGGAGCCTGCAGAGCCACCGTGGTCCCTACCACCGCCACGGTTTCAGGCTTGCGCCCTCCACAACCATGCGAGAATATATATCTGTTGCTTTACGCCACCCCATCTGTGGCCATGTCTTATGACACGCATGGGAGACTAGCGTACCCTCTGACCATAAGCACGTGGACGTGGAGAAGCCCAGCCTCCATAAACTTGCCCAGAAGTCTTGCAATGAGAAAGCAGGTCCAAGTGCAAAAGCTTTGTGTTCTAAGGTTTTGTGTTGATTCCATTTTGAATCAGAGGCAGGGGCTGTACCACAGGCACAACTTATTTTACTACACTTGGCAGACACGGACTTATTCACAAAGCAAAGGGTTGCGTTGGAGCACATCTAGAGTCCATTTTACGGATGATCATGAGCATTTTTTGTCATAAAGTATTTTTAATGAAGGCAGGTACCTTTCTTAGATACAATGCTATTGCATATTTCACCTACTGTTGGCCTAGTGCAAATGGAACTCAGCTGCACCGAGAAACCAAAATGTTATGTGATTTCTTTGCAAGTTTCAGGATATCACAGTGGTCTGGAGCCAAACGGCAGCATCCAAGAGGTGCGCCTGCATAATCGTCTTGGTATTTTAGGGGGCTTTAAAGATCTGAATATGGTCCCAGGCAGGGGGACAGGGAGAGGAGAGCGAGAAAGGAGGATGGAGAGAGGGATGGAGGAAGGGAGGGAAGAAAGAGGAAAAGAGCGCCAGGGATAGGGAAAGAAACACCGTCTGATCTGGCCGTGCCTGCGTTGTCTGGCTGGTTAAAGAAGACATCAGAGGAGAGAGGCTGGCTCTTCTCTCCTCCCACCGCAGCTGGTGGGGGTGGGGGGCACTGGCTACATCCGAAGTAGGGCCGTTAATGAGGAAGTTATCCTGTCCATTGGAGGAAAGAGACTCTCTCTCTCCCAGGGCCAGGGCGGTGCAGGAACTGCCTGTCAGGAGCCTGGACTCTGTCTGGGAACTCAGTCTCCACACAGCACCTTGCCTGTCCCCACCCCCAGGCCAACACAAGCCAGGCAGCTGGTTTGCAAAGGGCAAGCTGAAGGGCACAACTGGCTATGGGGGACAGTGACCCAAGAAATACATCTGCGGTAGAAGGACAAGTTCCTGCGGTGATGACGGCACTTTGGGGACCTCGGGACCAACACTGAGGATGTCACAGGTGGTGTTGGTGAAGGCTCCGGGGGATGCCAGGTTCCCCTCCCCCACCTCCCCTGCACGTCACAAGAATCGTAAATGAGGTGTCCTGGAGCTGTCTGTCCTCGAAGGGAAAAGACAGCAGACACTCAGACAGTCTGGGATCCCCGTTTTTATAACAGCACCCTGAGTTCCGGACAAACTTCCCACCAGGCAGGGAACATATCTTAAAATGTTCTTTGGATCACACTGGGGTCAAAGCATGACTTCGTGGCTAAAATCATAGACCACAGAGCTGGGTTTAAATCTGTGTTCACCTGTCACCTTGAGCAAGTGAACACACCCCTCTGAGCTTCCCTTTGGCAAGTTGATACCCCTGTGCCTCAGTTTACCAGTCTTTATAATGGAAAAAGCACCTACTTTACAGTTCTGATAGGAGGATTCGAACGAGGAATGTTTTACCCGGAGCCTGGCATACAGCAGATGCTTAATACATGGTGGCTTTTTATCATTATTGCTAATTTCATATCTTACTGTTAATAGCTCAGAAATAACTTCATATTTGCTAGGTGTGACCTGAGACTACTCATCTCACCTCTGTGAAGCCTGTTTCCTCATCTGTAAAATGGGAGTGTAAATTCTGACTTTAAGGGGTGGTTGTGAGAATTACAAGATAGGACGGATGGCAGCAAAAGACAGACATTTAAAACGCACAGGTTCCACTCTCTGTACTGGAGGCTACCCTGCTCACCATTGGGTCTGAGCGAGCCCTGCGCTTCAGAGCCATCCAGCAGCAGTGAATGCCATTGGTCCGCTTTGGCCCCACCCACAGGGCTAGCAGCCAATGGCAGCATCGTCTCCCAGCCCATCCCGTCTGGTTTTTCCAAGCCTACCCCAGAGGTCCAAGAAGCAGGCCCGCCTTCCCTATACTACAAAAGGAGAGCTCTAGACAAACCCAAACCTTCCATCGCAGAAGGGCCAGCGCCGGGGAAGGACTCACCAGCTCCATGCACCTCCTGCTGGCCTCCACCTCCCGCTGCGCCAGCTCCTCCATATCTGCCTTCAACTCTTCCAGGCGTCGCTGGTAGTACTGGCTGCTCTCCCGCTGCTGGGACTCAGACTCCTGGGCCCGCGACATCTCCTCGCCCATCTTGATTAGGCTGTCCCGAAGTCGGATCACCAGGACCTGGGAGGCAAGGGCAGAGAGCACATTCCCTGCTTGGAGTGAGAGGTGTGGGTCATGGAACAGGGGGCTTCCAGAAACAGAATCCTTTAGTGAATCTGAGTGTCTGCATAAAGTCACTAGGTCAAGAGTCCCGATTTCAGGGTCAAAAATGAAGACTTTACTTTGAAAATAGAGAAAATGGTAACTGCTATTCTGAGAGGCAGTGACGCCTGTGATGCCCTGGGTTCAAATCCCACTGCTACCTCTTCTGGGCTGTGTGACCTTGGGCAGGTTATTGAACCTCTGAGAGATTATGATGACGATTTTTTCTGTGTCGCAGGGACACTGCCAGGACCCAACTCACCAAGTGAAGAAGGCTTAGCTCAGTGCCTGGCACAGAGGATGAGCTGGATAAGGGTTGAGAATGTTGATAAGGGCTGACGTTTACGGCAGCCCCTTCACCAAAGGTCTGGGAGTCGAGCTGATGCTTTGGAGAGAACCATGCTGAGGGCCCAAATCCCTTCTGCCATGTGGGTTTTGGTTTCTGGATTTCTAAAACGAGGGCCTTTGATCAGGTCGTCTTTGATGAGTCTCAGCTCTAATACTATGATATTTTTACATTTCTGGGGACAAAACTCCCAGAGAAGAAAATAAAACAATCAAGAGAGAAGTGCTTTGGGCATTACAAAGTGCTACAGAAAACAAATCCAAAAGCTGTTCGGCAGAATTCATTAGGCGGCCAACAAGCCTGGAACCAATCGATCCTGATGGCGAACGCTCCATGTTGACATTAGCAGGGCCCCACATGAATATTGCAAACCCCTGCTGAGCGCTCTGCGCCCCTTCTCCAAAGCCTCAGGTGGGCGGGGGGAGAAGCAGGCTTCAGAGCAGACACGAAATAACAGCCTGAAGGAAAGCTTCGCCATTCAGTTTCTCGTCTTTCAAAGGGAGTTTAGCAGCATTTTCAAATAATAGCTAGGGATGGAAGGGGAAAGAGGGGTCCCCCATCTCTCTGCAGAAAGGACCTGGGGTTCTACTCAATTCAAATAGCGATGGTGGGGGAGGGGGTGAGCTTAGAGCTAGAAGCCCCCATGGGACACTGTTTTACCGTTGTGTTCTTTGCTGCTATTACTTGACTATACTTGAATGAAAAAAAGAGTCTAACATGTGCATGTCATCCTTTAACATCCAGCCAATCCAAGTTTCATGGTGATCCGCAGAGACAATCGTGCCTTGAGGGATCCCTTGAGCCATTTGGAGAATGAGCCACCGAGGGTCAAGGCCAAGAAAAATGTCTCTCTGTTCTCCAAACTCGGCAGCCTTATTAGAGACCAAATTCCCCTGGGGCGTTGGGAGGAAATATTTCAGAATGAGAAGTGCAGCTGTCCACTGTGGAGACTCTGTCCTGAAACGGGGAAGCCAGCCAGCCGCAGAGAGGTTCAGGTGGGACCCAGGGTGGAGTGAAGGTGAGCTGTCCATCTACGCCTCCCGGACTCTCCTGGTCACTTGCTCTTTCTGGGATCCTCTTCTCCCTCATTGGAGGAGGACTATCCTACCTGCCCCGCAGGGTTGCATCAAGCAGACTGGCTGATGTGAGTATTTTCACAACAGTGATGTCCTCTGTAAGTGTTCTGTGTCCTTGGCCTACAGAGCTATTCATTTATCCATCCATTTCCATCTATTTCTATTCACCTCCATCCACCATCCTTGGTCCATCTGTCCTTCTCCCCTTCTAATTATCAATTATCCTTCGCCTCCCTTTACTCTAGAAGGCAAACACACACCTGAGCTGTCAGCTCGAGGGCAGCGTGACTGTAGTCATCGAACCCCATCCCAGACCATCACATATTTGCCTGCATTTCAAGGTCCAGCATTAATGCCATCTCCTCCTGGAAGTCTCCCTGATTCTTCAGCTGTGAAAAGAACTCTCGTTCTCTAAATCCCACAGCCTCCTCCCCAGGTGCAGGTCATTATGTGCACCTCCTGTAAAGCTCTATGCTTCATACATCCGTCTCCTGTGCACCTAACACAGGACTGAGCACTCATTGGGTGGGACATAAATTTCTGTTCAAAATGAGTGTTGGGCTCATAAGCGGATGAGTAGGTAGGTGGGTTGGGAAGAATGGAATCAATGAATCAAAGGGTGGGTGGACAGAGGAGTCTAAGTCTGAATAATAAAAGAGAAGAAAGAGTAGAGGAAGAACAAATGGTGGGGAGATGGATGGATGGACCATGATGGATGGAGATGATGGATGGATGGACCATGATGATGGAAGGAGATGATGGATAGATGGACTATGATGATGGAGGGATGGACCATGATGGTGGATGGATGGACCATGATGGTGGATGGAGATGATGGATGGATGGACCATGATGGTGGATGGAGATGATGGATGGATGGACCATGATGATGGATGGATGGACCATGATGATGGATGGATGGACCATGATGGTGGATGGATGGACCATGATGGTGGATGGAGATGATGGATATGATGGATGGATGGACCATGATGATGAATGGATGGACCATGATATGGACAGAGATGATGGATGGATGGAGCATGATGGTGGATGGATGGACCATGATGATGGATGGAGATGATGGATAGATGGACCATGATGGTGGAGATGATGGATGGATGGACCATGATGATGTATGGAGATGATGGATGGATGGACCATGATGGTGGAGATGATGGATGGATGGATGGATGGACCATGATGGATGGAGATGATGGATGGATGGACCATGATGATGTATGGAGATGATGGATGGATGGACCATGATGGTGGAGATGATGGATGGATGGATGGACCATGATGGTGGAGATGATGGATGGATGGACCATGATGATGGATGGAGATGATGGATGGATGGACCATGATGGTGGAGATGATGGATGGATGGATGGACCATGATGGTGGAGATGATGGATGGATGGATGGATGGACCATGATGGTGGAGATGATGGATGGATGGACCATGATGATGGATGGAGATGATGGATGGATGGACCATGATGATGGATGGAGATGATGGATGGATGGAGCATGATGGTGGATGGAGCATGATGGTGGATGGAGCATGATGGTGGATGGAGATGATGGATGGATGGACCATGATGATGGATGGATGGACCATGATGATGGATGGAGATGATGGATGGATGGATGGACCATGATGGATGGAGATGATGGATGGATGGACCATGATGATGGATGGATGGACCATGATGATGGAGGGAGATGATGGAGGGATGGACCAGATGATGGATGGATGGACCATGATGATGGATGGATGGACCAGATGATGGAAGTGGGTGACGGATGCATGATGACGGATGGAGATGAACAGAGATGGTTGGAGAGGGATGGATGAATGGACAGTCATTTGTAGGAATGAGCAAGAGAAGAAAGGAAGCAAAGGCAGGGAGGAAAGGAGTGGGAGATGGATCAGCAATGTCTGTCCTGACGAGGGCTCATGAACAGCTAGTCGGGTGGGTGAAGGTCGCAGCAATCCAGGCCCAAGCAGCGTTTGCGTGTCGCTAAGTACCTCAAATCTCTTAATCTGCACTTTCTGAAACTCCGTCTTGTTCTCCAGGTCACAGATGACTGCCTCCTGTCTGCTGACGATGGCTCGGTCCACCGTGGACTGTTCCAGGTACTGGATGCGCATCTCTGCCACCTGCAGCTGAAGCACACAGAGGGGTCCATTGCCCACCTGTTGACCCTGAGCCCCAGGACACAGGTACATGTAGGTCCCAGCCCCAGGGCCCGCGTCCTTCTTCACTCAAGTGCCACATGGGGAATGACCGTACAAGTCAGAACTGCCAGGTCCCAATCAGAGGACCCTGTTGGGCTGTCACTGGGCATCAGGTGCTGGGAGGAGATGTTTCCTATACCTTCAGAATCCCAAACAAGACTTTTGATCAGTACCTCTTTTACCTCCTCCCCTGCCTTAATAAAGGAGTAAAAACTAGTCGAGAAGCAACAAGCTTCAGCATCGAAAGACTGGCCCTGCCACTTTCCAGCTGGTGAACCTGGACAATTCAGTGCCCTTCCCTGAACCTCAGTCTCTTCATCTTCACCGTGAGGACTGAGGATGCGTTCAGTAAGTCCCTGAGTGGCTAGTACAGCTACAGCTTTTGTTATGCTTGTTGCTACTCAGTGCCCAGGGACATTTGCCTGAGACCTGGTCACTCTGACAGTCACTCTAAGCAGGCACATGCAATAGTTCTGGAAGGACTTTGAAAATTTTGTAGATAGCAGCCTACCAGGTAATGACGGAGAGCAGGGGGCTTTACAGGGACCACAAAGGGTCACAATCCTGTCTTGTACTGACCAATCCCTTTCCCGTGGAGCCATTTCTCAGAGGGACAGAATCCTGTACTGAATATCTGATGAATGTGCCTCATTGTGTGGGTCATCTTCAGAAAAGGCATAGACACAGGCAAGACCGAGTGTGTGCATGTGTCTGTCTGTCTGTCTACCGGGATTGTTCTCAATTCACCTGGCGCATAACTGGGGTGAGTGAGTGAATGAACCCATCCATGAATCAATGAATGATTGACAGGAGGTGAAGTTGAGGGCCCACGGGACCCTCCCCTTCCTGCCCCAATATGGCGGCTCTGGTCACATACCTGCTCTTGAAGCTTGTGCTTTTCCTTCTTGACTTCCTCCAGTTCTTGCTGTAGTTCTTGGATCTGACCAATGTCAGCAGCAGACTGATGAGACAAAAATTAAAATATGGCCACGAGACCATGGGGTTTTCTGGAGCCCACCCCTGAGAATCCCTCTCCCCACCCCAGATGTCCCCATCTCTCAGAGCTTCTGTAGCCATTGCCCCAAAGTCACCTCTCACATCCTCCCCAACATCCTTCATCTGGTGTTCACTGAATCCCCCAGTTATCTCAATCCTAGCTTTGGCCAACTGTCCAGCACTTTATGATTTGCCTGGAGAGCCCAGATGGAAGTGAGCTGGCCATGGCCTGAGGATTCCCAGGGGGGAGTGTCAGGTAACGGGGATGTTAGACCCGGACACTGGCCTTGGCAAGCCAAAGAACCTCTCTGCACCTCTGTCTCCTCATCTGTAAAATGGGGCAATAGTGTCTCTTTGGACCCTCAGAGACCTGGTCACTCTGAGGTGGTGGAGAATAAAGATCCTTTAAAAGGACAGAGCCCATGACAGAGCTTATATCTCCAAGGAGAGGAATTCCTGAGGCTAAGATGGCCTCTTCACTGCTTATGTAATAATGTACATTTATTATCTAAATTATTTGTAATGGGCATATATACACAAACTGCTCTTGAAATTGAACAAATAAGCTTGCATTTTAGACAAAAATGAGTGATTCACCAACACAGAGGATGTCGTGGGCTCTTTTGTGGTGGTCATTATACTCTTGGAGATAGCACTGAGTACTTTTTTCTGGGAGGTGGGTACTGGGGATTGAACTTAGGGGCACTCAACCACTGAACCACCTCCCCAGCCTTATTTTGTACTTTATTTAGAGACAGGGTCTCACTGAGTTGTTTAGGGCCTTGCTATTGCTGAGGCTGGCTTTGAACTTGTGATCCTCCTGCCTCAGCCTCCCGAGCCACTGGGATGACAGGTGTGTATACAGGCATTTTCATTAGTCTGATTCCTGTTCAGCAGAGATCCCCTCAGATTGAATCCCTACAGGATGAACTTGAACTTGGCCAGTGCTCTCCCCAGGTCTCCTCTGGAAGAACCCTGTGAGCAGGACACCCACTGCTCTGGGAGAAGGTGCTCTCTGGTTTCGCAGATCAGAGAATCTGCAGGGGGTTCCTCCCCACACCACAGCTCCACCCCAAGCTCCTGTGTTGCTCCCTGCTGCCACTGTGTCTCCTAAGTGGCTCCTGAGTCCATCCTCCTCACCACCCCGCCTGCCTAGAGCAAGCCATGGCGGCCTTTCTCCTGGACAGCAACTTTCATTCATATGGGGCTTTTTATTTAACTTATGCATGTCAGGCACTCTTCTCAGCCCAGCTGGATGCAGGGTTGAGCAAGGCGGAGCACAGCCCTGTCCTTGTGGAGCTGACCCATTGTGGGTGACAACCTATCTGGTCCTCTCCAATTGCACTTGCCCCTAAAATGTTTGCCAATGGTTTTCATCATCCCCCAAATAAAGCCCAAATATCACAGGCTCTGAGAGTCTCACCTGGCCCTCACCTCCTGGCCCTGCTGAGCTTACCTATGCCACATTTCCGATCTCAATGGATAGATGGATGATTAGGTAGGTGGATGGGTGGGTGGATGGATGGATGGATGGATGGTTAGGTAGGTGGGTGGGTGGATGGATGATTAGGTAGGTGGATGGGTGGATAGATGAATGGATGGATGGATGGATGACTAGGTAGGTTGATGGATGGATGGATAGATGGATAGATGGATGGATGATTAGGTAGGTGGATGGATGGATGGATGGATGATTAGGTAGGTGGATGGGTGGGTGGATGGATGGATGGATGGATGGATGATTAGGTAGGTGGATGGGTGGGTGGATGGATGGATGGATGGATGGATGATTAGGTAGGTTGATGGATAGATAGATGGATGGATGGATGATTAGGTAGGTGGATGGGTGGATGGATGGATGGATGGATGGTTAGGTAGGTTGATGGATGGATAGATGGATGGATGGATGATTAGATAGGTGGATGGATGGATGGATGGATGGATGAGTGGGTGGGTACATGGAGGGATAGAAGGGTAGGTAGATAACAGAATGGGTGTGTTATGGTTTGGATGTGAGGTGTCCCTCAATAGCTCACATATGAGAAATGCAAGAAGGTGTAGAGGAGACATGATTGGGTCTTGAGAGCCTTAACCTAGTCAGTGAATTAATCCCCTGATGGGATTATCTGAGTGGTAACTAAGGCAAGCAGGGTGTGACTTTGGGGTATATATTTGTATCTGGCGAGTGGAGTCTCTCTCTGCCTCCTGATCTCTGTGATGTGAGCTGCTTCCCTCTGCCATACTCTTCTGCCATGATGTTCTGCCTCACCTGAGGCCCTGAGGAATGGAGCTGGCTGTCTATGGACTGAGACCTTTGAAACCGTGAGCGCTCCAATAAACTTTTCCTCCTCTAAAATTGGTTTTGTCAGGCCTTTTGGCCACAGCAGTGAAAAAGCTGACTAAAACAGGGTGGATGGATGGATGGATGGACAGATGGCTGGTGAGTGGGCGGGTGGATGGGTAGGCAGATGTGTAAATAGATGGACTCTTCTTGGTGGCAAGGTCCTCCAGGGTGCACACGCTATTCAGAGGTGACGTTCTCAAGTCCTTCCTATCCTTTCAGTATTTATTCCCGCGAGATCCTAAGACCAGGAAGTGGTCCAACCACAGAACCTTGTCAACGTCCCCCTCCAGCCCGCCCAGGAAAGCCCGTTGGCTACCTGAGCGATGAGGTCCTTGTGCTTCTGCATGAGCTCGTTGAGGTCGTCCTGGTCCTCGTCGATGCGTTTCAGCAGGTCCGCCTTCTCGAACTGCAGCCGGTACAGCTGCTCATCCACCTGGCAGGGGGCGGGCCAAGAGCCGGGTGAGGGGAGGGGCGGAGCCTGAGGGGCGGAGCCTGCTCGCCCGCGGGGGCACCAGGCGAGGGTCACTCACCTGTGGAAGTGGGTGCCAATGCATGGTTCCAGGGCCGTGTGTGTGTGTGTGTGTGTGTGTGTGTGTACGTGCACACACGCCCCAGGCACTCGCATGACTCTGCACACGGCAAGCACCTGTAAATGGGTCGGGGTCTGTGTACCCCCGACCAGGAATCTGCACGCACGTTTTCAATGAGATTACACACGTGCGTAAGTGCCACATGTGATTTCCCTGAGAACAGGGACGTGGCTCTGCACAGGTGCATCTCCAGCACTAAGCACCAGGCCTGACAGAGACAGTTGGTGCTCAGTAAATGTCCGTTAGGTCGATGGATAAATGTGATTGCATGTTTTCCCTACGGGGACAGTCATTTGGTATGTGTGTCTGGTGGTTTTGTATGTGAGCGTGTAAGCACATCCCTGTGTATGTGCATGTGTGTTTGTGGGCAAGTTCTTAATTTAGTGAAAGAAATATATATATATATAGGGCAAAAGAACCAACTGAGACCACGAGATAAGCTTTTGCCTATAAATCTCCAGCTCTACCTAAACACGAGGGTTTTACACATTGAGTGTAAATTTAAATTAACCCCGTACACCCCTGTACAGGCAGGGCATTTGGAAATGCACACCCAAATTTCAACAATAGACTAGGCCCACAGTATATGCTCATTTGTCCCCACTCCGTGGTGAGCACACAGTAGGTGCATAATAAATGGCTCTTTTTACAGTAGTAAGAGATGTCCTAGTCTCCACTTATAGGAAAATACATATAATAGCACACCATAAGGACCTAGTTCTCTCATGGTGGTAAGCACACAGTAGGGCTGCAAACCACTCCTGGTGCCAGAACATCACTGGCACACAAGAAACAGCTGTGCTCCCACTCAGGGCACTGAGCCAACAGTGCTCAGTTGGATGCACCCTCATAGCACTGAGCACACAGTAGGTGCACAACAGGTTTCCTTGCCTACCTTTGCAGGTGGCCCTCATAGATGCCCTTAGCCTTGATGATGTGCTGTGCACACTAGGATGCCTGCACAGAGTGCTGAGCACCTTGTAGGTCCACAATAAGGGGCACTGAGCACCCAGTGGGTCTACAATGAATGCTGTACCTCCAAAGTGGCACCCAATAGGTCCACAATAAGTGCCCCGTCCCTCTTATGGAGCTGAGCACCCAGTAGGCCCACACTGGCTCCCAGAGGCCTCTGCGGCCCGGGTCTCCACGGCTGCAGGAAGGGACAGTACCAGGCTCTTGCTCCGGGTCACGTTCTCCAGCTCACTGTGCATGTTCTCCAGGTCCGTGGTCAGCGCCTTCTGGGTCTTCAAGGCATCCTCACACTTGGCCTCGCTCTGCTCCAGCTGGACCAGGCAGGGGACGGAGAGGGAGAGGGAGGGGCCCTCATAAGGATGCTCCTTGAGGGTCCCGGCCCTCCAGCGCGCAGCCCAGGCCCTCTGGGCAGCAGACAATGTACAGGCGACCCGGGGCTTCACGCCCGCTCATCAACACGCAGCTGGGGAAGCTCGTGCCGCATTGGAGGCACCCAGGCTGGGAGCACGCTCAAGGTCACGGGCACGCCCCCGCGACATGGTCCCACTCAGCAGACCCACACGCAGAGCCAGGCATGCCACCAGCCGGCCCCTGCCCTTCCTGTGGGGGGCAGGCAGGGACGGGCAATGGCCACCTCTTGGGAACACAGGGAGGAGGCACGGGATAGTGGGGATGAGGGTGAGAATCAGGGGAGGCTTCCTGGAGGAGGTGCCTGAGATCAGTGGGAACCTGCCCAGGGCAAGTGTTCCCCAGGGTTCAGGATTAAAAGGGCGTCCCTACACTTCTTAAAAGCAAACACCCGGCACAGAAGCACCCATGCAGGTTTCCAGTCCCACTAGGCGCCCACTGGTTAAGAGCCCTTGACTGAGAGGCGTTCTCCCTCACCCTTTTCTTTCTCATCCCGGTGCCCAGCTGCTCACAGTAGGCCTCCCAATCTAGCCAAGCAGGGCCAGCGGACAGGTACAATGACCCATCTCAGGCGTCAGATGTGTTCGGGTGGAGAAACTCCTATTTGCACACAACCCTAAATCCAGTCTGCAACTGACTCCTGAACTCCAGACTCTCCCAACAGAAAATACGCTTAGAAATCACCAAAGGAAAACAGGGGCTCAGAGAGGGGCAGTGGTTTGCCCAGAGTCACACAGCTCTTAGGAACAGAGACGAGACAAGTGTTTCCCATAATAGCCTACTGTCTCCAAAAGGATTATGATATTAAGGTCGGCGGTAAGAGGAGAAGGCCATACAGAGTCCTGCTGAAGGGGCAGGCTGATCTCTGATCCTGGAGGCCACTGGGTGAGGGGGCCCCTGACCTGTATAAGGGAGCACCTGAGTCACAGCAGAGGCTGTGCCAAGCACAGCTGGCCAAGCAAGAAGGGACCCCATGGTGGAGCCCACCTGGGAACACGTTCCTCTCCTTCCAAACCACAGTGTCTTCCTGTGAAGGCCCAGAGCTCAGCCCGGGTGTCAGGGTTACCATGCTAAAGGCTTCAGTGTGAGGGGCTCATTGCAAATGCCCCCCATTTCCAGATGAGGAGAGGGCGCCGGCTCCCCAAGGCTGAGCCCGCCCTGCTCCGGGGGCTTCCAGAAGCTGCACCTCTGGGTCCCGCCCTCCCACTGTCAGGAGCACGGCCCAGACAGCCATTACCTCGTCAAGGCTGGGACGACAGTGCGTTCCTGTGGTAGGGACGGTGAAGACGTGGCGGCTCATTTCCCACAGTGACTGGGGGATGGAGAGAGACTGAGAAAAATGATGTCGCGCAAGGGAGGTAATGAGCATTGTTAGAGCATAATCGACCCAGGAAATGCTTCCAGCAGGAGACTGCTGGCAGATGGTGGGCCTGGCGGGTGGGCAGGGAGGCTCCCTGCAGGCAGGTGGGGCAGAGCCAGCCCCTCCTGGAGTCGCGACCTCGGTCAGGAAAAGCCTTTAAGCTGAGACCTAAAGGAGGCAGAGAACAGCGCGCTGATGGGGCAACAGCCGGTGCAAAGGCCCTGAGGCAGGACAAGGAACAAATGGAGCCTTGAGAAATAGAGAGATTGCCAGTGGGACCGGACAGCTGTACAGAGAGCGGAGAGGAGGGTGCAAAGGAGACTAGGCAGGGGTCACGCTGGGGAGGCATGTGGACAGAGCCAGAAGGCTCAGATGTTGCTTGTCTATAAGGAAGTCGTTGAGGGTGTCTAAGGAGGTAGACGGCACGGCCTCTCTCTGCTGGCTGTGGGCTTTAGCGGGACACGAGGGGAACCAGGGCACCCCATTCGGATGCTGCCATGGTCCTCCAGCAAGGAGACCGTGGAGGTGCTCCTACCAGGGTGGCAGCGGGGGAGCCGGTAAGAAATGGAAGGATCGCAGCCAGGCAGGCGGCAGCAGACGGGCCGTCCTGGGAAACGACGCCGCGCACTAGCGGGAGCTCCCTCAGCGCGATCCTGCCGTCCTAGGAGCCGCCAGGGACCAGAGCCGCTGCGCCTACCCCAGCTCACGGGTGGACTAGGGTGCAGGATCCAGAGAGGCTCCTTCCATTCGCCGTCCCCCAGGGAGCACGCGGGGCTGGGGGCCAGCGAACAGCAGCTGGCCCCTGTCCGAGCTCGGGCTGCGCTGCAGACGGGTCGGCGTGGCCCGCAGAGCTGGCCACTCACAGCCCCACCTGCCGCCACGGCTGGGGGACAGCTCTCGGGCACCGGGCACCGCTTTCCCTGTCCTGCTTCATTAAAGCTGCACCGCAGGAGAAAGGAGCCCTCATGGGGACCCCTCCTCGGTAGTCCAGGAAACCGAGGCTCCCGGCAGGGAAGTGCTTCACGCCCTCACGTCACACAGCCGAGCCGCGCAGGCGGATGGACCCGAGTCCCCGCAGGCTCAGCTGCGGGACAGCAGGCGGCTCAGTGGGGCAGCCGCTCAGGCGGCCCGGGGTCTGGACCGGGCGGGGTCTGTAGAAGGAGCGGGCTCAGGCCTCCTCTTCTGGAACCTTCCAGACACCAAGGAGCACATGGCAGAGGGAGAGGAAGAAGGAGCCAGACCACCAGTTCCAGCATGAGCTCGCTGGCCTCGCCTTCCTCCTCTGGAAAACGGGCTGGTTACATCACGGGGTCTGCGCAGGACAGATGTGCGTGAGCGTCCCGGTGCTTGGCCGCGCCTGGCGCGCCGGAGACCCTGGCAGGTGCTGCTGCCGTCCTTGTTACCGAGGCCCCAGAGAAGCGAGGGCTGCGCCCCAGGCAGAGACGAAGAGGATGGAGCGGCTGAGGTCCCACACGCTGACCGCGACACTCTGACCCCCCGAGGGCAGCATCCTAAGCTCCTGGCCACTTGCGATGGGTGGAGGGTGGTCCCTGACGTCAAGCAGGGCTGGACCTTAAAGAATCTGCACGGGCAAGAGCGGAGCCTCCGGGCCCACGGCCTCCGCCGGCTGCTCCTGGCTGCGGCTCAGAGGCCGCCTTGGTGCTGAGCTTTCAGGGTTTCGACTTCCCACGCTCAGGCTGAGGCTGAGGCTCCCCCGCGGTGGCCGGGTGACAGCAACTTCCTGTAGGTTATTTCCACAGGGCGGCTGTTTGGCGGCTTTATGAAGTGGGTGGCCAGCTGGTCCGGAGGGCCGGGATCAGCTCCTCGGCGGCCGCGACGCTGGCTGGACGCTGCGCTGAGAAGCGCGTTCCTGGGAGGAGCCACCGCCAGGGAGCAGAGGAACAGAGCGGCCATGGGCAAGAGCTCTCAGCCTGCCTGTCATCCAGACCAGGTGACAGCTGACACAGTACACCTGTCGGCTCCGAGTCCCCCTCACGACCCACGAGCCAGGCCTCTGGGCCCACAGGGAACATCCTGACGCAGGACGCAGAGGCCTAGGCGAGAGGGAGACCCCAGGCTGACCTGCCTCCCACCCGGCAGCTGGGGCGGGACCCCAGGGGCCCCAACGACACAGCTGCTCCCAGGTCCCTCAGGGTCCAGGGTTTCTCCTCCTCTTCCAAAGTTTGCATTTTGTGAAGTTAGCACAACAGGGGCCCAGACGTGTGGGTAAGAGGCCCCCTTACAGGTGCGTCCTTGTAAGGTCGCGTGTGAAATGAGCGAGTCTCACCCAGATCTGCTTCAGTTCTGAAAGGCGGCCGTGGGGACCAGTTTGGCAATGTCCTGGTCCCTCAAGACAGGGGCCCGCCCACCCCTTCAGTGGGCACGGGTGCCCATTTCCAGTTCGGTTCGGGGAGCACAGTCTTCCAGGTCTCGGGCCTCCACTGAGCGTGGCTAAGCTTGGGCAGGAGACACGCGAATGGGCCCCGACTCTGCCGTGGTCCTGGGAGGTGGCGGAGGTCCTGGCAGCCTGGAGTCCACAGGGCAAGATGAGAAGAGTGCCGTCCGGCATCAAAGGCAGAGAGGTCACACTGCCTTCCTTCAACGTGGCCTCCTCTTCTACCATGAGGGGGGACGTGGGATATCAAAGACTTTGGATATCTTTGAATGAAGACTAAGAACAACTCAGAGGTCAAACAGAATTTGGTTCCACCCCTAGCCCTCTCTCGATAAGTGCTAGCCCCTCTGAGCTTTGGTTTTCCCCATCCACAAAATGGCTGAGAAAATGATTTACGTTCATTGAGCAGAACTGCCAAGTACAGTTGTATCAGTTGTGCACTGCACAAGTTGGGGGCCAAGCATACGGATTATGAGGAAGAGCTCTAACTTTGCCCTGGACCCAAATAAGTGGCCAAACTAGGCTATGACCCCAGGCACTCCGGCCACAGGCTCCCCGCTGAGCCTTTCCACCAAGGCTCCCTCTGAAACAGTGGGGCATCAGTAGATGCCCTGCAGGGGGCTCTGGTTCCGTGGCTCTGCCCACCCACCTTCCTGGTGAGGACTGTCCATCCCCCAAACATCTGCATGATTCTGTCCTGCTGACCCCAGGCCACACCCAGAGAAGGGCATGTGAGCCGGCCTAGCCAATCAGAGCGTCCCTCCTGTTGGCCATGGTGGTTGGGTCTGGGGTCGTAACGTGGTCAACACTGGGTTTTTGCCGGGACTATGGAAGCAAAGCTTTCTCTTTCTAAAGCAGGAAGAAAGGCTGGGGAGTCCATGGGTCCCCTTGCCACCAAGAAGGAAGAGCCTGCTCAGAATACAAACCGGCATTGAGGGATTGAGCAAAGAGGTGGCCAGAGACACATTTTTCATGACATGGTTGGAACAGCTAGATCCAGCCAAGCCTGCAGGCAACCTTAGCCTCCAAGATTTTCTGATATTTCTGCCAATAATGACCCCTTTTCTACTCAAATCAGTTTGAACTAGGTAGCTAGAACCCAGGATCCAGGCAGAGGAAGAGTGAGCCATGCAAAGGAGGGACTGTCCACACAGTGACTGACAGCGAGGGCTCAAGTCCTCTGGTGACGGTGTTGGTGCTAGTCTACCAAAACATCAGATCTAGCCAGGTGTGGTGCACACCTGTCATCCCAGCGCCTCAGGAGGCTGAGGCAGGAGGACTGTGAGTTCAAAGCCAGACTCAGCAAAAAGCGAGGCCCAAAGCAAATCAGTGAGACCCTGTTTCTAAATAACATACAGAATAGGGCTGGGGAGGTGGCTCAGTAGCCAAGTGCCCCTGAATTCAATCCCCAGTACCCACCTCCCAAAAAGTCAGATCAAAGTAGTTCTATCTGAAACTTGGAGCTAGAGAAGCGATCATTTACGGTTTACCTATTCCACGAACAGATCCTACCCGTAGCGGGGCCAACGGTCCCCATTCCCAATTCCTACATGGGGGAAAGAGGGACAGAGATTTCAACACTCACTGTGCCAGGCTGTGTGTGCTTTTTGCTTTTGTTTTTCATACCCAGGCGGGTGCTGTACCACTGAGATAAAACCCCAGCCCTTTTTATTCTTATTTGTGAGACAGGGCTTTGCTAAGTTGCTGAGGCTAGCCTCGAATTTGTGGTCCTCCAGCCTCAGCCTCCGCAGTTACAGTTATGGACGGCTGCAGCCAGTGGGCCCCTTGATGCTCATATTGCTATAGCCCATAACAGCCCTGCAGGGAAGAAATCAGTCCTCATCTTTTTATAAACAAGGAAACTGCAATCGGAAGTGATTTGCCCGAGTCCTGATTCCAGCCAGTGAGGCTCCAGACCCCTGCTGTTCCCAGGCCATCTCTGGGCACACAGGCCTCTGGAGCCCAGCCCACTCCAGACACCATCTCTGCACACCCGCCTCCTTTCCATTCAGCATGATTGAGATTCCCGTCACATATACGCCAACTGCAAACTGATGAATAGCATCTTTCTCCTATGCGAAGCCATCTGCCCGCTTTAAAATACCTGGGTAAAATGTTTGCTTTGGGCTTCCTAGCCTCTACAGGAAGAGGCCAGACCTAAGGAAAGAGTCTGGGAAAGGAAACACTGATATTTAAGCAGAGCCCAAAGAGCCTGGGTTTCTAGGTCTCTTGAACAACTCAGGGGATTTAAAATAACCACATCGCAAATGCCACGGGGAGACGGCGTTCTGGCTAAGAGGCGGGTCTGTGGCCGGCTAATCCTCCACGTTACCTCAGGGCCCTCAGAAGAATCAACAGCCACATGAAGGTTTTCCTTAAATGGAACCGCCCAGAGCTGAGGCTGCAGACACCCCGACCCTATAAAACCACAGCTTTAAATGCAAACAGAGTAAACCCATCAGCCTGGGTCCCCCGAGGTCTGTCGGAACGACGTCCGAGGACAGTGGTCCCAAAGGAAGATTCCCCCAGGCCATGATGGGGGCTCCCTCCTGCATCCCTGATCCCAAACTATTTGGGCATAAATGAAATATTCTGGAATTTTCCTTCCACTCTGCAAGGGGACTACCGTTTGTTGATATATTCAAACTCACTCTGAATATTTATTTTTCCCATTTTCTTTGGAGTTTTAAAAAAAAATCACTATGATCGGCAACATCAGTGAACCTACCTTGGCCACCTGGGATTTCTGGAGTCTGCATCCTGAGAGGCCCACGGTGCTGTGCCGTCTATGTGTCCCCTAAAAGCCCCCGGGAGGGACTCTGCTGTCAGGCATGTCCCCCCAGCTTCCCTGTGCACTGGCCTTGACCCCAGCACCAGTGTCCAGAGAGTCACTCCAGAGGAACGACAGGAGGGACAAGTGGGCGGGACCTGCCCACAGGCGGAAATGACCGGATGGGATGAGACCAGAGCCCCGTCCACCAAACCCCAGACGCCCAGAGCTGGGCCAACCTCGGTCAGGCAACGTCAGGGTGGCCAGTGTTCCAAGGAGACTCCCTGAGGTCGGGGAGCTTGGCTGGAAGAAGAGTAAACCCAGAGCCACCAACACAAGCTCGAAGCCACCCCCGGGGCTCAAACCCCCTCACGTTAGGGAAGAAAGCTCTGGATCCCCAGAGACGGGAGGGCTTTAAGGTTGACTAACAGGCAGCAAAGGGACATCAGGTCCCAGGGCTGTGCTTGAGCCCCGGGTAGGGCCCTGGGCTTCCCCTACACGGGGCCACCGTCCCCACTTACCCAGAAGGGTCGGCGGGCAGGACGCCCTCCGTCCGAACCCTGATTCCAGACTTGGATTCTAAGATGACTAAGATGGAGGCATTAGATGAAGTCAGAAGCCAGGGCTTCCCTCCCAGAAATGAGGTCCCTAGGAAGACGCCATGGTGAGCCACCTGGGGGCAGAACCTCCTGGCCAGAGACCCAACTCTCTGTTCTACTCCGCTTTTCTTTGCTGAGGCCGGAAGACCTGGCGAGGACAACTTAGGGGAGGAAGAGTTGATTGGGGCTCAGTTTCAGAGGCTCAGTCCACGGTCAGCCAGGGCCACAGCTCCGGGCAGCTCGGGTCAAGGTAGCCAGGAGGCAGAGAGAGCGCCACTCACCGCCGACCTGACCACGGTCTCCACCCGGTTAAGCCACAACAGTGGGTCCACCGCCTCTGAGAATCCCCCTGCCGGCTCACACACGGGTTCTGGGGGCGCACCTCGTGTCTACACCACCACACTAGCAGAGAGCCTGTATTCAAACTATCCTCCAAAAGATGAAGAAAAATATAGAAAACCCAGCAGAAGAATAAGCACGCTTTTACTCTGAGCAGGTAAAAGTCGATACCCGAGTAGCCAAAACGCCTTGGTAAAGGTGTCCCGCCTCCCCAAACTCATCCGGGAAATGCAAACTGGAACCCCAAACATACAGCACCTCCTACAAGTGGCTAAACTGCAAAGATGGAACTCCCCACCCCGGCCAGGATGCGGAGCCAGCGGGACCTCGGGGGTCCGTTCCCAGAGCGTGTCTACGGGCACCTTGGAAAACCGCTGGGGGGAATCAGCTGAGGCCAGATAAAACGTGTGTCCCAGGTCCAGAGATTCCACACGACCTACGGAAACACACCCGTGCGCCCCAACCCTTGGAGAGCCACGTGCGGAAATCATTCAGAGCGGCGTTGGCTGTGTGGTGACTAAACCCGCCAAGACTCGGAGGCCCACCGACCTCACCAAAGACGGGCTGGCTCCCTCGCAGGGAGCGTGCATACACCAAGCCCCGCGCACGGTGACATCAATGCCAGCAGGTCGCCTGTGTGGAAGCGGGCAGAGAGACAGAGATCTAAGGCGGGGAGGGGGTGCTGGGAGCTCACCTAATGATCCGCAGGGGCGGGCGACAAAGGTCTGTTTTGTTTTGTGTTTTGTGGTGCCCGGGACGGGACAAGGGCCTCACCCACGCCAGGCGAGAGCCACGCCCCATCCTGGACAAGTAAGAGAGAAAGGTTTGATTTCAGAGACAAGAGGCTCTCAAATTGGCATCTGACTTGCCACCTGTCCCCTCAACACACGGGTCCCTTCAGGGAAGGAGATTTCCCAAAGGACGGGCGCAGGGCCGGCGGGCGCTTTTACCTTCCCCCCATGAGTTAGGGTTTGCAGCTGGACGTAGGTGGGGCAACGGGGGAACGTGACGTGCCCACAGACACCACGGGGACTCTGCGAGCCTCTTCTTCAAGGATGGGGGGTCAGGGTCATTACTGTAGGCCTGGCAGAGCCCGAAGCAAATGGAGGAGCGATAGACGGAGATCTACAAAACCGAGTTCAGTGTGACCATTTAGAAACGTAACTCGACGTTCTTCCTTCACAGGCCGTAACGAAACAAATGGCAGACAAAAACGGGTGGGGCTGGGGCTGGCCTGTGGCTCCAAGCGTGCCTACTTTTGGATTAGAAAACCGCATGTTCGTTCATGCTACATTTTCTGGTTTTTTGGGGGGCAGGTACTGGGGATTGAACTCAGGGGCACTCGACCACTGAGCCCCATTCCCAGTCCCATTTTGTATTTTATTTAGAGACAGGGTCTCACTGAGTTGCTTAGGGCCTCGCTGTTGCTGAGGCTGGCTTTGAACCGGTGATCCTCCTGCCTCAGCCTCCCAAGTCGCTGGGATGACAGGCGTGGCCACCATGCCCGGCACATTTTCTGATTTTGATTAGGATCAAAGGCACCAAGTCTTTAACGTAGCAAAATATTACCAATGGGTGACTCTGGGGACTGGGGATGTGGCTCGGTGGCCAAGCGCTCTCCTAGCACATGTGAGGCCCTGAGTCCCATCCTCACCAGAAAACAAGCAAACAAAACAATACTCTGGCACATACTCCCAGCCACTTGGGAAACTGAGGCAGGAGGACCACAAGTTGGAGGCCAGCTTCCACCATTGTTAGCGAGGCCTTTGTTGGTACCAATCAATAAAGGAATGAAAGAAGGATCCGTAGAGGAGGAAGAGAAGGGGAGGAGGAGAATGGGATGGAAATCAAGCTCCCTGTGTGTATGATTCTGCCAAAATGAACCCAAATACTATGTTTAATTATAATGCTCTTAATCTTAAAAAAATTAAGAAAATGGCTCTGTGATGGAGTAGCCGGTTCACTCCCCAGTACCACGGTAGAGAGATCGATTGATGGAAGGGGTGTGTGTGTGTGTGCGTGTGTGTGCGCGTATGTGTGCGTGTGTGTGTGCGTGTGTGTGCGTGTGTGTGTGTGTGCGTGTGTGTGTGTGTGCATGTGTGTGTGTGTGTGCGTGCGTGGGTGTGCGTGCGTGGGTGTGTGTGCGTGTGCACATATAAAATTCTGGTTCACCTAGTGTCTCTTTTTTTCAGAGATTTTAAAGATTCATTCAGTTCTCCATGACAGCAGGGTCCATTTGGACGTATCTATACACACGTGGAGGACACCGCATTCGAGCTGGGACCCGTCTTGAGGAGGCACCTGAGGACCTTCCCTGTGGTGTTCACATGTGTCTCAGGGAAGTCACACTTAGCCTCCTCCTCAAGGTGGCCTCCTACTGGCCGCCTCCCACGGAGACCCGCCAGTCAGCCCTGCACCCGGCTGGGGCCCCTGCACTGGAAGAGCTTGAATACATCCATGAACGGTACGGAGAATTCCAGAATATTTCATTTACACCCAAAGAGCTGGGGTTAGGATGCAGGAGAGAGCCTCCAGGTCGGTCTTGGGAACGCTTCTTTGGGACCGCTGTCCTCCGACACCCCACACAGCCTCCGTGCTGGTCCTCGGCTGGGCCCCGGCTGCTCTGCGGAACTGGTTCTCCAGGGCTAAGCGGCATCCGGTCCTTCGGGAGAGAAGCTGCTCTTGCCTTCCTTTTAGAAAACCAGTTTCCTTCTTCACACTTCGTTCCTCACGGATAGTGTCAATATTTGGGAGGCGAACAGGCCTGTGATAACCATGCTTTTACCCAATTACAATGTGGTCTTTATCTCCTCTGCTAGGGGGTTATGCAAATATTGGATCAATTCACTCCAACATGATCTTTCAGAAACGAAACCCAAAGGCCAAAGTCTCTTCCAAGAAAACCCGGAGCCAGGCCGCCTGTTCTGAGGTGGCTGGTTGGGGGGACTGGTCCCGAGATGCCCACCTGCACAACAGACTCCACCAGGGGCCTCATCGCAAGCTTATCAATTACTCCCCAGGCCTCAGGGAGGCTTGGCTGACACGTGGTGACAAACGTCCCTCAGGTGGGCTAATCATCGCTGGGAATTCACGGCCTGGAAGATGCACCAGGCCTGAAGGAACCCCCCAAGTGCAAGGGCCCCCAGGGTTTGCACAAAGCTTTCAGGGCCCAGAGCTGGCAGCGGGCCACCTGGAGCACCTGGGTGTGCGGTGCATCTCCACGCTGTGGTCAGTCCCCGGGTTCAAATCCCAGCCCCGACTCCTGCTACCCTTGTGAGTTTGGATGAGTCCTCCTGTATTTTGCTCTTTCCGGGCCCTACCTTTGGAACGGTGATTACAAGAGATGGCTAAGCAGAACCTGGGGGTGCACCAGGAGGCTGAGAGGGGCGAACTGTGGGAGCCTTAGCCAGCCCCTGGGGGTCAGAGGTCGTCCCAAGATCGATGCCCAGACTCGAGTTCAGAGGGCAAATCCTCAGGCAAAGAGGGATCTGGGGGCAGAGACCCCCAGCCCCAGGAGGGTGCAGCTTGGCAGAGGGGAAGGTGCGGAGTCACCAAGCCACTCTAAGCCCATGAGGGATGCCAGAAAGGCAGGGCCAGGCTGCATGTCTTTGTAAGTCAAGAAACCTAGATTTTTTGAGGAAGTCAATGGGAAATTGCTCACATTTCTTTTTTCTTTCTTTTTTTTTTTTTGTTTTTGTGTTTGGTTGGAGGTACTGAGCTACATCCCCATCCCTTTTTAATTTTGACACAGGGGCCCAGTAAATTCCTGAGGCTTTCCCTAAATTTGAGGCTGACCTTGAACTTGGGATCCTCCTGCCTCAGCCTCCTGAGCCTCTGGGATCACAAGCAGGCACCAGATCACTTTTGCTTTGTGAACATGACCAGCCAAGTTTGCATTTAGATTTTAAAATTCTCCGTCTGGGGAGGTAACTCAGTGGTAGAGTGCTTGTCTAGCATGTGGGAGGTTCTGCGTTCAATTTCCCAGGGCCAAACAAACAAACCTGTCTCCAAAGACCACAGGGAAGAGATTACACAGACAGGATCTCCAACCAGCAGGACTTGAGAGAAATCCAAGCAAGAGAGACACAGGTGGTCTCTAATGAGGACAGGAAGAGAGGAGAGGGCATGATTCAGAGCATGTGAGGGGCCCCAGTGACTGATCTGGTGACGACCCCTTTGCTCTTAGCAGGAAGGGGTAAATATAGCCCCCAGCATGAATTAAGTCAATAACGCAAGCGCTCAGTGAAACCTTGCTCCACTTAAAAAAAAAGCAAATAACACCGCTCCCTCTGGGGAAGAGGCTAAGGTCAATGTCATGAATCAACAGTAACAAAACAACAGAAAAACACCCAAGCCACCAGCCACTGCTCCGGAGACGACACCGTCTTCCTCTTTCCTTTCGAGCCAGGTGCCAGCATCTGCTGCGCACAGATGTTATTTATGCGCAGCCATTATCTCAATTATATATCTGGGTTGTTGGAATTGCTTCTGTCTCCAGATTAGTTTGTTTCCAGTGGCAACGTTCCGTGGGAATTAATTAGTAATTGGCTCCGAGAGAACAGGTGTCGTTGGAGTACCCCCGCCCCGACACTCTGCCTCCCGATTCCGTGAGGCCACATCAAATTGTGCGCCCGGAAACCACAGCCCTGCGATGGCCTAGCCGGGAGAGTGGAACCAGGCAGGCAGTGCAGCCTGCTGTGCCTGAGAGCTTTCAACCTAGGTCGGTCTTTCAATCCCTGGTCTGGTGTTCTTCACACTAATCCTATCGGCTGGGAGTACCGTGGGCCCTTATTAGGTAAGAAATTGGGTCCCCAAAAGGCCTTGTCCGAAGTTGCAGTGTCCATGAAGAGCAGAGGCAGGCTTTGAGCCCAAGAGGTGGGCTGCTGTGCCTTGGTCTCCCAGAGTCCTCTGTGCTTCACCAGGAGGCTCTTGGGCTTCAGAGACAACAGGGATATGTTCAAGGTTCCCAATGGGGGGGATGGGGGATGGGAAGAACTGAGTGATTCTCTTCAGTGCTGGGGGTGGGTGGCAGGCTCAGGGGGTACCCGTCCATATGGAGGGAAGGTGCTACACAAGAACATCTCATGCTGGTAGAGCCCCATCTTCTGCACATCAAGGCTCTGGTGCTGGCTGGAATCTGGAATCTTGCCGTTTGGTTTTTTGATATTGTTGTTGTTGTTGCCTTTTTTTTTTTTAAACAAGCTGTTCCAGTCATGTCCTCCTCTGATGGACAGCTTTCTATGGCTCACTGTCACTTTTGGGATGAAGCCCAGACTCCTTAGCCAGCATACTAAGCCATCTATAAACGGGTGGCAATCTCTGACACCAGCACCCCTCACTCTTCCTGAGCACTTCCCGTCCCGGCAATGCCAGGCCAGATGGAAGCTATGCTTCCTGCTCCCAGGCGCCTCTGCGGCCCTCAGCACCGATGCTTCCCTCTCTGACAGCTCAAACCCCGGCTTGTTACAGGCTGCCTCTGGGTCTGCCTCCAGCCAGGACTAGAAGCCCGCAAAGAAAGACGCCTCATCACGTCCTCGCTTCCTCTACAACCGGGGCCCCAACCACCACAAGCATGGCCGGGAGGGTGTGTCCCAGCGTTCCCCACTCCGGGCCTCAGGAAGAAACCCTTCCCTGGTTCTGCGGCACCCAGGAGCCCCTGCAGAGGCCTCAGAGTCGGCTCAGGCTTCTGCCACCCTGGCCGCCTCTCCCCGAGCACACCCGCCAGTACCGGGGACACAAAGCAAGGCAGACACTCCACTTCAGGGAACTACAGGGCAGGCACGTCGCTTGTCGAAAGCCACAAAGTGCCAGATCCAGCTCTCCTGACTCAAACTTAAAATTTTAGCCCAAGTGCAACTGTCCCACAGATTAACCTCGCTGGTAGTCTTCTCACCTGCAAAATGGACCTGCGGCTGGGCAACTCCAAAGGGTATTTTGTGGAACGAAGGAAGCTAGTGGTTTCCGCTGCTCATCCTCAGAACAGCATCAGAATCTCCTGTTCGAAAATGTAGATCCTGGGTCCCAACCCAGACCCCATGCCAAAAAGAGGATCCAGACAATGGGATCCAGAAATCGGTGGTTTTCAAATGGTGCTTAAGTTCTCTGATGCACGGCCAAGGGCGAGGCCCCCGAGACACCGAGGAGAAGCCCAGTACATGTAGGAGCTTCATAAACGTTAACAGGACCCACGGCAGGTGGACCCACCTGCAAGGATAGAGAGCTGTTGGCATTCAGATCTTGTGGACATGTCTTGGCTGTGCGTCCTTAGGTAAAGTCCTCAGCTCTCTGAGCGTGCTCCTGCATTAGTAAAGCGGGTCAAATAGAGCAATGTCCACCTTGTAGGGCTTTGGCAAGGACTGTCTGAAATAACAGGCTTATGGTTGCCCACCAAACCCTGCCTGGGAATGCCATCAATTCCAAATGAGTCCCGAGTTCGTCCTGTTTGGCCATCTTCACCAAAACCCCTAACCCAGGCGGCCATCTCCTCTGGCCTAGAAGGAAGCACTAGCCTCTCGAGGGTCCAGAAGAGTGAGCCCCTTAAACATGAGTGAGGTTCTGCCACGCTCTGCTCAGAGCCTGCCAATGACTCGCCACCACTCCGGGAGTAAAAGCCAAACCCTTCCAGGCCCCACCTGCTCCTCTTCCCCCTGGTGGTGTAGCTGAGCCCCTCCCACCACCATTCCCTACCTGGGGACCTAGAGCATTTCCTTTCTCACCCAAACGAGGGTGCAGGATCATCCTGTTTACTGATGTCCCTTGTTGGCCGGTCTTCTGGTCACATGTCCATGCATGAAGCTGGGGACCACACCTGTCTTAGGAACCCTCCTACCTGCATCCAGCACATCACGTGACACACAGTAGGTGCTTTGTTGACTCCCCGAGGATGGGTATTGTGGGTGGCATTTCTCAGCACGGCACCCAGCCTGACGTAAGCAGCGTCCGAAGAGCGGGCTCCCTCCCGCCCCTCCCCCACGCTCTGGCTCCCGCCTCTGCCCGGCCGCCTGCAGGCCAAGGACAAATACCAGACATCAGAGTGGGGTGCAGCGACGCCCAATGTCATTGCGCTTTATTTGATTAGCTCTGACTCCGGCATCCGGGCCACGTGCGCTGGGAGCCAAAGTGACTGCAGCCTGACCTCTGGTCCCCACCATCCCATCCTTAAAACGATCTCCATGACAACGGCAACCGAAAGCCAAAGCTGCGGATTTCCTTTGATAGGAGCGGATGCAGAGGACGGGGAAGAAGAACTTTCAGAAGAATGAGGCTCTTTGATTCCGCTCAAGGCGCCTTCATTAAATACCACTCTTTCCCAAGAACACACACTTTAACCCTGCAGAGGGAGGATCCGCGGATACTTTTAAAGGGGAGGGAAAAAAAGAGAAAGAAAGGAATCGGCCAGGGTCCTCGGGAGAGCTTCCACCCGCGGGGGAGGGGAGGCTTGGCTGCCGTAACATCAGGAGCACTTGATGGCAGGGCCCCTGGACACAGGGCCAGTCGGTCAGCTAGGGGACTGCCTGGGCTCAGGCGCTGGCCCCCTGCTGAGCACTGGGGCGTCTCTGCCTCTCCAAGGGGCTCAGCGGTCAGTCCAGTAGGCAGGGAGATGACCGGAGGCAGGAGCACCCCAGATCCTGCACTGAGCACCGCGAGCCTGGGTTCGAATCCCGCTCTGCGCCTCTCTGCGGTGACCTTGCCCACCCTAACCGCCCCCTCTGGACAAATGTTCCCGTCTCTACAATGGCCACAGTCCGAACTCCCCTTTCCTGGGGGGTCTCATGACAGTCATGTGAGGGACCCCATTCTGGCCCAGGTGACCTGATTTCCTAACCTGGCTGTAGAGAGAGAAAAACGACCAAAGGCCCCGTGTGCTGGGCGCGCAGGCTGGCCCTGGTCACAGGACGCTCAGCTCTGAAGCCAGGAGAGTCCTGGACAAGCCAGGGTGGTGGGTCTCCCCGGGGGAGGGGGAAGACCGCAGGAAGGGGACAGCTGAGACTCAGGCTCTTCAGGATGGAAGGACCCGAATGTGCCAGAGCAGCTCATTTCTCTGGTTCTTTCCCCAAACCACACACTGGGTCTCACCCCGAGAAACCCGCCTGTAACCAGCGCGCAGCCAGCGTGCAGGGCCAGACTGCAGAACGTCCTGCGGGATCCCTGCCAGCGCCCCCCAAAGCTGCCCAGGTCAGGAAGGACCAGGGAAGGCTGGGGACACTGTCCCAGGCCAGAGGAGACAGGTCAGGAGTGACAACTGAAGGCTGCACCGTGTCCTGGCTGGGGTCCCGGAACAGGGAACGGGCGTTAATGGAGAAGCCGGTGAGATCTGAATCCAGCCTGAATTCAGGAATTTTTTAAAAAGTCCAGTTCAGTGACTAAGCTCTGCCCCAAATGTTCCATTTTACAGATAAAAACTGAGACCAGGACAGAAAGCAGGGGACGCTTTGGGGCCTCAGTCTCCACCACCTAGCACTATATTCTGCTGCCTCCTGACGCCTCCTGCTGCCATTCAGGGGACCTGCTGACCGTCATGAGCTTGTTTTCCAGAAAGAGGACAGAAGAGCACTAGATTTGGAGTCAGGAAACGTGGGTTCCAGACATTCTGCCTCTGACTGGCTGTGTGACTTTGGGCCTCTCTGACCCTCTGTTTCCTCAACTGTAAAACAAGGGCAACAGCCAACGTTTCTCAAGAGAAATACATTCATGATGTGCAAAGGACTGGGCGGAAAGTCAGAGATGTCCCAGAGAAGATGGGACAAAGTTCCTGCCCCCTCAGGAAGCTGACAGCTTTGCTGGGGGTCAGTGCAGAGAGTACAGATTACCTAAGTGCTTGGGGATATTGTGTGAGGATGCAGAAGGTCCTGCCATGTGACACAGATGCGTGAGGCCAGATGACAGAATCCAAAGGAGGAGGAGGAAGGGAAGGGAGGCCTCCAGGGAGGAAAGGAGTCCAACCCACCGGGGCTCAGCCAGAACCCCTTATCCAAGGAAGACGCGTGGTTTCCGGGATGACACCAGAGATGAACAGGACATTTTCAGCAGGGCTTGGAGACTTGCTGGTTTAAAGCTCCCCCTGGGGACGGGTGGCAAGCCCTGAGTCCCTGCTGGCTACCCCATTAGGCTCTGAGACACCCTTCAAAGCTCACTCCCCCTTGAAGGATCTGCTCACCTCTCAGCACCGGCTCCCACCTTGGGCCACACTCTGCCGCGGGCACAGCCACGCTCATCATGGCTCCCGAGACCACCAGCTCCTGCCCTGGCCTCGCCTCCCATCCACCCTCAGGTCTCATGCAGCAGCTCTCCTCTGAGACGGCCAGGAATGGGGGAGCCTGAAGACCCGGGTTTGAATCCTGGCTCTGCTACTTTCTAGCTGTGGAGCTGTGGGTGAGTCATCTCACTTCTCCGTCACCCAGTCACCTCACTTATGAAGTGGGGTTGATGATTCTCACCACACGTGGCTGTCCTGAGGATACCACTGGACAAGTAAAGGGAACCCAGTACCTGGGTGGTTCCAGATGGTGGCAGCCAGGGGTCCATGGATAACTTGATCGACATCCTCAAGATACGAGCTGACTTTGCCTAATTACACTATTGGTCCCATTACTATCTTTTCTATACCCAGCCCTGGTGTCGCCTGGTGAGCTCGCTCTCGCGCTCTCTCTCTCTCTCCTCCCACCCATAATCTGCTCGAGTCCTCAAGCAGACACATTTCACCTCAGGTCAGGAGGGACCAGGTCTCCCCGGCTCTTCGTGAACCACCCCCCATTCACCTACCACTGCCATGTGACTTCCCCAGCCCTGTGATGTCCCCATCCCTGCAGGTTGTGGAAGTCAGAGTCATGGCCCTGATCCTGCACCCTCCCCTGGCGGCAGTGGCATCCCCAGCTCAGCTCGTGAGGGGACCCCAGCCACCCACCTGGCTGTGCACTTTCTCCAGCTCCTCCTTGCTGACAGAGGTCTTGCCGTCCTCCATGGTGGCCAGCAGAAGCTGAACATCGGACAGCAGGGCATGCGTCCTCCGCAGGTCCCTCCGAAGACGCTTCTCCACGTCGAAGTCCCGGTGGCCGATCTGGGAACCGAGGGAAAGGACGGTGAGCTGAGATGGCAGAGGGTGGCCAGGGTCCAAGCTGCCTGGACCTGAGCTTCCTGGCTTCCACTCATCCTGTGGGATCCTGGACAATTCCCACCCTTCCTTGAGCCTGGTTTCCTCATCTGCAAAATGGCCTAGGGGCTCGGAAGTCCTGTACCTGTGGGAAGTCCTTCGGTCCAAGCGTTTGCACTAAGCCCTCTGCGTGACCTCATCTCCTAAGAGGCTGCCCTGCCAGGCGAGGTCCCCAGCTGCTGGCCAGGCTCTGCTGATCCAAGTCAGGACAGCTCTGGGCAGGGGAGAGACTGGCCAGGCAGGAGCAGGGACTCTGTCATTGACCTGAGCACTGTCCCACGAGTTTAAGGCAATCCATTGAACGTGGGTATGGC
Source organism: Sciurus carolinensis (assembly GCF_902686445.1). Classification (NCBI taxonomy): domain Eukaryota; kingdom Metazoa; phylum Chordata; class Mammalia; order Rodentia; family Sciuridae; genus Sciurus; species Sciurus carolinensis. Next base: position 126,100,993 of record NC_062220.1, on the reverse strand, counting down.
GTGCTCCCCTGCACGCTGCAGGCGGTACCCACGGGAAACACTTCGCCTCTCGCCATGGATGTTACCCTCAGCAAAGAGCAGCTGTGCTCTTTTTGCAGATGAAAGCCACTCTTTTCTGCCTCGAGATGGCCCCTTTGCCCGTTTAAGAGCAAGCAGGTGAGATCGCCTTCTGCAGAAGGAACTTCCTGCCGGAAGTGAGCACATTCCTTCCCCAAGAACGCTAAACGTGCAGGGGACAGCGGCCAAGGGACTGAAATCTAGGAGGGTGACCGGAGATATCCGACATGTAACCCCCAGGGGCAGGTGGCCGAGGAGGCACAGAACCCCACGACACTCCACAAGCTCGGTCTCCTCAAGAAACAGCACCCATGTCAGGTCCCTATGAGAAAAGACCTGCCCCTTTATTGGGCTCTTCAGGAGACCAATGCAGGACATGAGACATTCCTCGGATGGGGAGTTTTAAAGAAAATGGGCCTCCTTATTGGGTTTCTACACACTGGGAATCTGTGCCTCCATGCCAAATGCTAACCATCTCTCTGGATTCACAGAATGAATTCTAGAATATTCTAGAAAGAACATGGGATTGAGAATGAGGTGGCCCCGGGTTTTGAACTCCTGCTTTCCACGTACTGCTGGTGGGAACCTCGGCTGCCGAGTCACACAATCTCTCTGAATCTGAGCTTCCTTAGCTATAAGAAGAGAGGTTAAAATACAAATCCCGTCCTCAGTGTCGAGATAAGACAAGGATCATGGGTGATAATGGGTCGCAAAGCACTGTACGCTGCCAAGCACTTTACACACACGGAGGATTACGAGTCCCGCTGGTGACCTAGAAAGCAATCCTGCAGACTTGATGCTGCTATTTCTCTATCACCTGTTTTGAATTCTTTGAAAAATGAGTTGGTTCTTAGGACATAAGCTCTCTTCCTTTGGATGCTTTGCTCTGGTGAATTTTAAATGCTGGTCCATGAGATCGATCTATCCTCCAGCTATCTCCCTCCTCCCTGTCCCGGGGAGCTGAGCTTGAGCGCTGGGAAGTGCACCAGGCTCTCTGTCACATTCCGCGTGACGACGATGACTTAAAAAGCAACATTATATTATTGCCTTTATAAAAAGAGTAACAGTGTACATTCACAGAGAGCTTTCTAAGTGTCAGGCACTATTCAAAACACTCGGTGGGTAGTCAACCAAGCCTAGGAGGCACGCAGTCTCGTGATTCCCACTCTTCAGAGGTTGAAACCAAGGTGCACAGAAGTGATCTGCCCAAGGTCACAGTTAGTGTGGGGCAGAGGTGGGATATGAACCCTGTTTTTGCAAAGAGGTCATTTTAGCAAGAGGGACCATGAGAGAGGTCTGTTTTGCTCTTGATTAATAAAACAAAGTGGCGTGGAGGCATGGAGGTCTTAGGCAGCGGAGGCTGCAGTGGAGTCGGGAAGTGGGTGCTGGCTCCTTCCAGCCAGGGCAGGTGCAGGAAGGCAGAAGGTCGTAAAGGACCCAGACAGAGGTGAGACACCGCCTGGTATATGCACACCTGGATGGTGGGCATGACAGCATGGGGCAGGTCACAAAGCAGAAGAAATCACTCTCACGTGTGCACTGTCGTGGGGAAATGAGAGAGTGCTGGTAAAGCTGGCACAGACGAAGTAAGGGAGCTGCCCAGATCCTGCTGCCCCTAGTGGCTCTGAAGGGATTTGAACCCAGGCATTCTGGCCTCAGTCTCTAACCACTGCACCACAGTGCCTGCCATGCTCCAAGCCCAGGTTTTCTCATTCTGGAGTCCAGGTTTTGGCCTTGACTGCATTCACGTGGAACGCTCTGCCCCTTTCTTGGCTCTGTGCCTGCTTTCACTCCGTGCACATCCTCAAATGCCTGTGATTGTGAACGAGTCACAATCAGGTACAACCCCTGAGGTCAGCACAGACCCCGTAGTAGGGAGGGCTTGGCTTCGAAGGCCAGGAAGCCATTGAAAAGGCCGGCACCTTCTCCCAGAGAGAGAGGAAATTCATGACAGAATCTCAGAGCCAACGTCCTCGCCTTCATAACAAGTTGTGGCACAGGAGAGGAGGGGACAAAGACAACCCATCAGGTTAGTGGGAGATAAACGCCACTCTGAGCGCTTCCATGTTGCAGCACACAGACTCAAATTTGGATAAAGATGTGGGCAATGAGCCAATCCATCTACGTGATATTTGGTGGTTGTCGTGGGAAGCTACACTCAGACCCCAATTGTGACATTGTCATCAAACAGGCACACGTTCAGGGTGATGGCTACATGTCTACAGTCAAAGAACTCTCCAAAGACGACTCAAACAGGATTCGGAAAGAATTTCTGGGCTAATCCAGTCACTTTATGGGGAAATTGAGGCTTGGAGAAAGAACTACGAGTGTTGCTGAAGGCTGCTTCGCAAATTAACCGCTGACATGAACTGCCGGATGATACTACAGGGGGAAAGTGGTCAAGAGTGAGGATCTGGTTAACAGCACTATCAGTTTTGAGCCAACAGCATGGTGTTCAATTTTTTTAATTATATACTGCCAAGTAATACAGACCTCATTTCAAATCCACCTGGGGTATTGACTACCTGTACAATCCTGGCCAAGTTGCTTTGTCTTTCTGAACTTCACTTTCATGTATATGAAGGAAATAATAATATCTCTCCCATAGCATTGTTGTGAAAATTAATGTCAGAAAGAATTATGATTGTGTTCTTATGAGTAACCACTAAAAGAATAGAAATATAGCTTCTGAACCAGCACTAAAACAGAAGGAAACAGAAAACATTACCAATCCATCTAAAAATGGGAAAGACAGCAAGAAAGAGCAATGAAAAGGAATGAAAAAACCAACAAGTACAAAACAAAAAAATAAGAGAATACAAAAAATTTCAAATCTATCAGTCATTACAACAAACGTAAATGCATTAAGTTCCACTATGAAAAGTTAGAGACTAAAATATGAATCAAAATTATCCAGCTGTTTAAAGGAAACACATGAAAACATACACACACACACTTGAAGACGTTGAAAATAAAGAAACAAAAAAAGATATTGCAGCAAACCAACTGAAAGAAACCATGCAAAATGAAGTATAGCAAAATCATTCTCAGCAAAAAGTAAGACACTACACAACAACCAAAAAGTCACCCAAGGAAATATAGCAATATAAAATTTAAATTTCTTAAATATATGACTACAAAGTATATAAAGAGAAATTATAACACAATTATTAGTAACACTTGGAAAACACAATCATAATAGTGATGTAATAGGACTGTCTTACACAGAGACAAACCCACACAAATACACTCATTGGATCCTTGACAAAGGCACAAAAATCATGCATTAGAGAAAAGACAACCCTTTTCACAAATGATCTGGGAAAACTGGTTACCATATGTAGAAGAATGAGACTAGACCCTTATCTCTCACCCTGCACAAAAGTCAACTCATAATGGATCAAAGACCTTAGAATTAGACCAGAAAATCTGCAACTCCTAGAAGAAAATGTAGGGTCAACACTTCAACACATAGACACAGGCAAAAACTTCTTCATCAGGACTCTAAAGCTCTAGAAGTAATGCTAAGAGTTAATAAATGGGATGGCATCAAATTAAAAAACTTCTGCATAGCAAAAAATAAGCAATTAGGAATGTGAAGAGAGAACACATAGAATGGGCAAAATTCTTGTGAGCTACTCTTCTGACAGAAGATTAAATTCCAGACTATATAAATAACTCAAAAACACCAAAAAACAATGAATAGCCCAATTAATAAATGGGTAAGGGAACTAGGCAGACACTTCTCAAAAGAAGAAAGACAAATGAGCAACAAATACGTGGAAAAATGTCCAACATCATTAGCAATCAGGGAAATACAAATCAAAACTACACTCAAATCTGATTCCATCCCAGTTAGAATCACAGCCATTGAGAATATCAACAAAAATACACACCGGAGAAGATGTGGAGGAAAAGGAACACTTTGGTACTCTTGGCTCTTGGTGGGATTGTATATTAATACAATCAATATGGAAATCCGTAAGGAGGCTCCTCAAAATACTAGGGGTGGAACCACCACCTGACCCAGCTACGGCACTCCTTGGTATTTGTCCTGAAGAATTCAAAGTCATCATGCCATAGTGATCCAAGCGTACCCATGTTTACAGCAGCACAATTCACAACCAGCTCAGGTGTCTGCTGCTGGACGAACAGATAAGAAAACGTGCCATAGGTACACAGCAGGTTCTATTCAGCCATAAAGAAGAAAGAAATTGTCCTTTGCAGTAAAATGGGTGGAACGTGGGAATGTTATGTTACGTGAAATAAGCCAAACTCAGAAAGTGAAGGGTCACACGTTTCCTCTCATATGGGGGAACTAAAGAGGAGAAAGGAAGGAAAGAAAGGTCAGGGGGATCTCATGACAGTCAAAGGAGATCAATAGAGAAGAGGAAGAGGACCAGGGAGAGGGGAGAAGAGGAGGGAAGGAGGAGATGGTGGGTGAAATTATACTGTTATGCTGTGTGCATGTACGAATACGTAAGCATGAATCCCACCATTACGTACGACTACAATGCACCAATAAAACACATGGAGAAATAGGACTGTCTTAGCAAGGGACCAAGCAGACAACGCCAAAGTTAATAGGGGACAACTAAAAAAAAGTACAGCCATATTATTTTTAAACTTTTTCTTCATTTTTTTTTATGGTTTATGCTTTTATATTTGAATGTTATATCAAAATCTAAAAAAACCCAGCTTGGTCCACTTGCCAGATATAGAGATCTTGGGTCTCCTGAGCACCTATGATCTTTTCCATTCAATAATCTGTTAGTCTTGAGCATGAACCAGGGTAACTAGGCGATCTCATCAATTTCAAAGAAAAGACACTGGACCTTCTACCCTGTTCTCTGTCCAAATGGCATGACGTTAAAAATTAACAGTAAAAAGGTACTCCAAATAATCCTGAATGTTAATAAACTTGAAGCTTGATTCATAAATAATTTGCAGCTTAAATGAAGAAAACACAAGAGGCATGGAAACATCTGTGCTGATAAGGCTGGCACGAACGCATCAATTCAAGGTAAACATCTTAAATAAACTAAAACGTGTTTAAACATTTAAGATCTGGGTGATGCTAAAAAAATTTAATGGACTAAAAACAGCGAAATTTCGAGTTAAAAATGTCAACACTGGAATTGAAAACAGAACAAAAGGCTCAACTAATGGAAAGAAAGAAAACAAAAGAGGAGGACAGGGATTAATAAATAGAAAATAAGGAAATGATTGAAAAAGCTGGTCTTTTGACAAGATTAATAGACAACTAGCTAGCAAGTCTGGTCAATACCACAAAACCTCACAGGTTAACACTATTATGATTTTAAAAGGAAATGACATGGTACAATCTAATTTTTGAAATCATAAGAAAGTGCTATGAAAACAATCTTTATGTCAAAAGTCAAGAGGAAAGAATAAAGTCATAAAAAATATTAGTTACCCAAATCTACTCAATAAGGAAGAAAAAAGTTCTGTATTTGTGTTCAGTTATGCTTAAAGAATTTGAAGCAGCAATCCCATATTTATTCTGTTCTCTGAAAGCAACTAGATCCAAAGGGGTTTACAGGGAAATTATTTCAAATCTTTAAGAATGACATGTTCCCAATTTTGTAAGAATTATTTTGAAAATTGTTATGAACTCATTGTATGAGGTTAGTTCAATGCTGGACAAAGAAACTATCAGAAAAGAAAATTGCAAATCAATCTTACTTATGATCCTGAAAAAAGGTTAGTGGTCCAATAAAGCAGTGTATTGAAAGGCCTATGAAAAAGATTTATCTGGAAAACATGTCAGGAGACATTGTAATACCTAAATTATAATATGCTATGCTAATGGATGAGACAGGCCGTGGAATGAATCACTGTTGCATAAGTAATGTGTGAGTATATTCAACAAACTAATTTTTAATTATTAGGAAATTAAAATGGAGGGCCGATTTAACCTGATTAAAGTTACTTATCAAGAACACTGCAAATAGGTCCATCAGAACTTTCTGATTAAGGTCAGGAGGAAGGAAAGACACCAAGTACCTCCACCATCCAGGCCTACACCACAGGCACATGCCAATGCAATACGGTAAGAAAAGGAAAAAAACACATAACATTTGTCTTGGAAATTGTTGACATCTTTCTGTTGCCCCGATTTATGTTCAAGAGGCAAAATTATTATCATTCTCAAACGGCAAGATTGTTACCATAGAAAATCCAAAAGAATCTACCAATGAAATATGTCAAACGAGTTTAGTTCAGTTTGTTGTATTCAGGATCACTATAATCAATACAATCAATCCTTTTCCCATATGCCACCAGAACTAAATCAAAGTTACAGTACAGAAGAAAATGCCGGTCATAGCGGCTAATGGAAACTACCACTTTCCTGGAAATAAATCTAACATAAAATTTAAGATGCGTAAGCATAAAAATAACAAAATATTAATGAATGCCGTGAATAAATAGAGATGGTGTGAGCACTACTACCGTGGTTTAATAACAAAAATAATGTCAATGTCCCAACTAACTTATAAATCAATGGAAATCAATTGGGTTTGTTATGGAATGAAATGAAATTCTTTTTTTTTTTTTTTCTTTGCATCACCGGGGAAGACACGCAGGGCGAGGCACATACTGGTCACGTGTGGGAAGGTAAGCTGTTCTGGAAGATCTGCAAACCTGGCCATTAAGTCCTCGTGGCGTGTGCTGAGGGTACAGCTCTGGGGCAGATCACTGGCTTAGTGTGGGTGAGGTCCCGGCCGGGTCCCTGGCACACAAGGACAAACCAGAAACAAACACGTGTGGGGCAGGACTAGGAATAGACAAAGAAGCCGGTGAACTTGAGCCAGGAGCCCACAAACACCCACCCACACATCCCAAAAAAGATCAAAGATCACGCGCACCAGACTCGCGCCTGGCACTGCGCACACCAATGAAATCCAGGTGGCTCAGAGACCCAGTGATTTCCGAACCCAGGTTTTGGGACGTGTGAAAAATGTGGAATAAACATGGATTGCAGTGAAGGAAAGCCCTTAAGATGGACAAGCAGGGACCAGGAAAAGCGATGGATCGCCACGTCTGCGGTAAGACACTTCCTCGGTGACGCACCGTGAGTGAGGCGCCCCCGCGCTGCGGGAGGCAGGCGCCAGATACGATTCCAAAAGTGGATCGTCGCCTGGCGCAAGGATCGCGAATGGTTAGTAGGAAAAACAAAACAGAAGACAAAGCCCGAGCCCGGGCGATTCATAGGAGGAGAAAAACCACCATAAATGTGCGCAAAACGGGCGACTGCACAAGTGACAGGGGACGTGCAGTACCACTCCTGAAGGGGGCCACGTGTTGGTGAGGATGCCGCTGGTGACAGAGGAAACTGCCATAGCCACCTGAGGGGACCATTTGGTGACCGTTATTAATTCCAAAATTGTACATCCCGGCGATTCCTCTTCTAGTTACACACCCTGGTCGGATCCCCGCGTGTGCCCAGCGAGACCTGGACACAGACATGCACTGTCGTTCTAGGTCTCACGGTGAAGAAACCAACATATCCCTGGGGAGGAGAAGAGGGCTGTTGTTCTGTTTGTTAATGAGGACGGGGCAGCAGTTGGATGAGAGAATGAGAGCCCCGTGCTGCGCAGACTGGCCTCCAAGACGTGGTGGAAGGGAGAAAGGAAGGTAGGGGTCGAGCTGCGGTACAGCGTGGTTTAAATACCCAGAGAGCTGGCCAGGAGCCAGGGAGGAAGGGAGCGTG